>NC_051414.1:39741618-39742139 GCF_015228065.2 Penaeus monodon
GGTGAATTAATTACACCAGTCACCTGCCATTCTTTGCCAGTCTGAATTCTTTGTAACAAGCCATTCTATCCTCCCTCAGTTTTACCAAGCAATCTTAATAAACCTGGATGAGCAATACGGTTTCGTATTTAATGTCATATTTGAACTCTTAAAGTAATAAATGAGCCAGCGCAACTCAAGGGGATTGGGAAGGGATTTTCTTTCTGTTGTCAGATTGTAGCCATGGATTACACCCTGACCCATGCCTGTGATGTCCTGTGGTTCGAGAGACTCGTGGTGAACCGTGAAGCCTTAGCAGAGGACACTGAGATTTTGCACTGAGATCTACAGGAGATAAACTGTCGGTTCCTGAGAGCAGTGCTGAGTCGCCTTGGACATTACCCCGTTAGAGGATGAGGAGGAGGACCTGCCGGACTCATGGATGGCCCTATCACACCCATGGGACGATGCAGAGAGAGCAGAAGGTCATCAACCTGGACTATCGGGAGGACTTCTCAGCCACCGTTGGGAAGGAGGGTCAG
>NC_051414.1:39742195-39742441 GCF_015228065.2 Penaeus monodon
AGACGACCTAGTAGAGGACGTGGGAAAGACTTGACAGGAGGAGCAGTTGGACCTCGAGGGCCAGCTAGTTGAGACGTCGTGGACTTCGCTCTACTGGGTGGGGGAGGGGTTGTAGTGAGCTGACGCCTCAGCTTCCTACTTGCCGCTCTCGCCCCTGTGTCAGGCTGCATAAGACTTCATAACATCCATCCCCCCTCCTCCCCCGACAATCCTTGGCGCCTGGCCGTGGTGAACAAACGAAAAATA
>NC_051414.1:39742666-39742745 GCF_015228065.2 Penaeus monodon
CGTAATTTTATTTCCTTCTATATTTAAAATCATGTATATATTTTACGTTCTTTTTATTATTATAAGAAATCTCATGTAT
>NC_051414.1:39743508-39746566 GCF_015228065.2 Penaeus monodon
GGCCCGTCCAGGGACTCAGCCTCCCCCTACAGGACGTAAATGGTGGCAGCGGTGGGATTGAAAAGTCTGTTTTTGCGAAGCCTGTTGGCTGCGTAATCTTGTGTTGTGTGTTGTTGATCTAATGTATTATGTCCTTGGTGTTTTAAGAGATTTCGCCATACAACCTGAAAGCTAAACGTGTTAAAGACTGGCTTAAAGTAATATTTTAATTAAAGTGTATTTGAAAGTAAAGTAATTACTGCGAAACAATTAGTTTTAGTACTTTATCATTTAATTTTACTACAGTGTTTCTTGTGGATTTCGGTTTTGGTATTTACCAGTTTTTACCTTTTAACTTTCGGATAAGTATTTTGTGTACATTTTACATTTACTTTTTTTGTTCGTGTGTATTACGTACTGAATTTTCTTGTTTAATTGGTACTGATGTTTATCGAAAGGGAGGTGTATAGGTTACCGCTTTTGGTTGTTGTATTCTTCTGACTTTAATCATGGTGAAGCTCAGGAAAAGGAAGGCGCAGATATCTGACCTTGATGAAGAGATAACGCTGGTAGATGAGGTCACTGAATTAAGGGGGATGCTCAAAGAGTTGTCGAGTCAAATGGCACGCCTTGACAGCAGAGGGAGAAAGATCGTGAGGAGATGAAAGCAATGCTGGAGAAGTTAACATTAAATTCAAATACCGAGGCTAATGCTGGTTCTCCAGAGCCACAGGGTGCCACGGCACTCTCTCCTGCTAACATGTCACCCTCAACAGGAGCTGTTCCTAAGAGAACCGAGCCTAGAGCACCAGTTAGGGAGTTTTCTCCTCCGGCATTAACACCAGCAACTCCTCATTTTCCTCAGTCTCGTTTTGTGCAGGAAAATACTGGACCCTTATCCAGTAGACCACAGGTGGCACCTCGTACTCTTTTTACACCTCCTGTAGCTCAGCCACATACCGCCCCACAGCCAACTTATGTTGTAGTGTCTGATCGTGATGGTATCACGAAGTTTAGAGCTGAAGCCCCTGCCTCTCAGCCACTTCGGAGAAACCAGGAAGTGGAGGGATGGCTTAGGCAGCTGGAGAATACCGTTAAGCCAGCTACTGATGAGGCATTAATTTGTGCTGCAAAGGCACACTGTCGAGGTCAGGCAGATGTGATCATCAACTCACCCATTTTTGATGATATTTATACATGGGCTGAGTTTCGCCAAAAGATACGGCAGAAGTTCAGAGGGACATGCTCTGCCTCTGACTTCTTTGCTCTTTTGTATGAGGTACGCATGATGGCAGGTCAGGCACCCTTAGATTTTCATACCACTCTTGAGGGGATGGTCTATCAGGGTTATCGGGACCATCGGGAAGCAGTTGGAAACCCTGAAGAATTGGTACGAAGGGTCTTCCTCCAAGGATTGCCTGGTTGGCTGAGGGAATTGCTTGCCTTAAAGGAAGGTGATTCTGTCCAATCACTAGTGGAAACTGCACAAAGACTGTGGAATGCTCGAGTGGGCATTAAGAATGATGATGAACCACCTAAGCTCCCTGCAGCACCTCGCAGAGGAGAGATTTCAGAAATCTCACGAGTTCCACCTCGTCCAGTCCGTCGGAGAGATCAGCATTCTGTTCTAGTTTGCTGGGGGTGTCGGCGAGAAGGACATTTCCGTAGAGAGTGTCCCTTTCAGAACATCCAGAGTGGAGATGGTCCAGTCATCTCTGGGTATCGGAGGAGCCAAAACAAGGTTCACTTCAGAGGACCACACGAGTATACCCGCAGGCAGACAACCGTTGATCGAGGCTGCGGTCCAGACAGTGACCTCGAATAATGAAATTATTGCACAAGGACCTTGTGGGAGGCCCCTTGTAAAGATACGTGTCCATGGAGTACCTATGACAGCTTTTATAGACTCAGGGTCTGAGGTCACACTCTTAAAGATCGAAGGAACTAAGTCAATAACCCCAAAGAGAATCCATCACCAGGTTCGTGGACTTCGTGGAGTGTCAGGTCGACTCTTTGAAGCCACCTCTGAGTGGGATGTAGAAATTTCCTTGGAAATGGTAGGAAGATACGGCGGTGTCATCACAGGGTGTGTGTGGTGGAAGGCGTCGACTTTCCAGGGAACATCCTGATTGGGATGGATTTTCTTAGGAGGTTTTGCTACAGATTAGTACATAAGTCTGTTCCTCAAAAGGCTTATCTGAGACTTGGAGGAGTGACCCTTCCTATTACTTACACTGATGGGTGTACATTAGGTATTTCCGGCATATCAGAGTTTATTCCACCTGAACATAGCCAAAGGCTTGCCATAAGAAGGACCACACAATGCCCTTCTCGCAGTGGACGATACATCCCTGTGACTGTTCCTGAAGCTTTTAACCATAAGGAGGTCATTATTGAAGGAGCTACAGATAAGATAATTGTCCCTCGGACAGTAGTTATACCTAAAGATGGTGTAGCATCTGTGTGGGTGGTAAATGGAGGAACACGTCCAGTACACCTACAGAATGGCACACACGTAGCAACTGGTCAAGTGTGCACAGTGATCGAGTTCGATCGCGTATCTAAAGAGCCCAGTCTTGTGGGACAGGCTCAAGAGGAACGGATGAGTGAAGATTCATCTGAACCCAAACTAGATGATGATGATATACCCGATCCCCATTTTAGTTTTGATAAGGAAGATGACTTTGATATAGCTTATGGGCAGTTGGATTTTGGGTATAATGATAATGATTTTATTGTGTTCCCGGAAATCAGCTTAGATGATCCTCCTGAGGTGTCGATGCTGACAACATCAGGAGATGAGGTTAAAGCTGGACCCCGTTTAAGTCATTTGCCTGATAAACAACATCAAGATATACTTTCTTTATTAGCTAATTATCCCAGGTTGTTCAGTGGGGACAAATTCACAATTGGTACTGTACCAGGAATTCAGCATCACATTCCTACACACGGGACTAAACCTCTCTGCACACGCCAATGGCGTTTACCTGAGGCAGTCAAGCAGCAGATCAGACAGGAGTGTGATGCCATGCTTGAGGCTGGTGTTATCGAGCCTAGTACTTCACCTTGGCTCTCTCCT
>NC_051414.1:39746838-39747475 GCF_015228065.2 Penaeus monodon
AACTACCTTTCAGAGAACCATGAATGCTGTACTTAGTCCAGTCTTGGGTAGACATACTTTAGCATATCTGGATGACATTGTTATCTACAGTAAAACCTTTGAAGAACACCTTCACCATCTTAAAGAAACCTTAGACATCCTTGACTGTGCTGGTTTTAAACTCAATGCTAGCAAGTGTGAGTTTGTTGTTCAAAATTTCCGATTCCTAGGCTTCCGCATCACTCCAGATGGGATCTTACCAGATCCAGACAAAGTACGAGCCATCTCGGAGATGCTCCCTCCAAAGACAGTTAGAGGTGTGCGGAGATTTTTAGGAGCCTCTGGATTTTTCCGTAAACATGTCCCCAATTATGCTAAGATGGCCTATCCACTAACACAACTTATCAAAAAGGAGCAAAGATTTAAGTGGACTAAAGAATGTCAAGAGGCATTCCAGGCACTCAAGGATGCTTTAATTAATGCACCAATATTGCAGAAGCCCAACTTTGAGCTGCCATTTGAAATCCATACGGATGCATCCCAAGTTGCCATAGGGGGATGTCTAATGCAAAGGCAAGGTCAGAGCCCACCACATGCTATAGCTTATTTCAGCCGGAAGCTGCGAGGCCCTGAAACCAGATACTCTGCCACTGATGCT
>NC_051414.1:39747564-39748386 GCF_015228065.2 Penaeus monodon
GTGCTTCGTATTTACAAAGACAACAAAGTCCCCACGAATGTCCAGATGGGCTTATGAACTCTCGGGTTATTCATTCAGGATATTGTACAAACCTGGTACGTCCCACCATGTACCAGATATGCTGAGTCGAAATGTAAGTTCCATTTGTATGTCTAATCCTGACCCAAAAACAATGCGTTCAGAGCAACTAAAAGATCCAATGTGGCATGACATTGTGGCATTCTTGGAAGAGAAAGCTACTCCTCAGAGGAAGTCTCCACTCCCTCTAGATGAGTTTGAACTTCAGAACGGAGTTCTTTATCATGTAAGAACTCTGCCTGACAGAATTGTCAGTCAGCTTGTTGTCCCAAGGCAGCTTCGCAGAAGCGCTATAAAGCTAGCACACTCATCACCCTTAGCTGCTCATCCTGGAGTATATAGGACCTTTGTTAAATTGAAGGACATGTTTTACTTTCCAAATATGCTTCGGGATGTAAAAGAATATGTGGCTGCATGTGAGGCATGCCAGCGGCGTAAGGGCAGCCCAAGAAAAGCTCCTTTAGCAAAGGCACCAGATATATCAGTGCCTCTAGAGAAAGTGAGTGCTGACCTCATTGAGTTGGGGATATCTCAAGCAGGCTATAGATATTGCTTGACAATTGTGGATCATTTGACTCGCTATGTCCAGATTATTTCTCTTAAGGCTAAGGATGCGGGTTCGGTGGCTGATGCCATGTTTAAAGAATTTATTTCTGTGTTTGGTCCTCCTCGCCTCATACAAACAGACGGAGGATCTGAGTTTAACAACCGTCTGTTCAAAGAATGTTGCCGATTGTTACAGAT
>NC_051414.1:39748464-39749109 GCF_015228065.2 Penaeus monodon
TATTGCATCTCTTGCAAACACAGCACCGGGTATGTGGGAACAGCTGATCCCGCAAGTGAGACTAGCTCTTAATAGTGCAATCCACCGGAGTACAGGAGACCAACCTTTGTATCTGATGACTGGCCATCATGGCCACTTTCCAGTTGGTCTCACAAATGACCTAGTTTATAACTCGGAAGCATCCAGATCTTTCCATAAAGCCCTTAAGATAGCTCGTCAGGTAGCACTTGAGACGACAAAGACAGCAAGGGAGAGATGGAAGAGAGACTATGACAGACAAGCAGCAACAGCAAAACCTCTTGAGGAAGGGCACCTTGTACTTTATAAGAACCGTGTACAGAAACACGGACCTGATAAGTTGCTGAACCCACGATGGGCAGGTCCAGCACGTATTAAAAAGAAGATTGGTCCTGTAACTTTCTTGTTAAAAGATGTCTCACGTCCATTTACCGAGAGACAGTGTCATATAAATGATATCAAATCGTTTCAGGTCTTGGGTGAAGTTACTTACCCTGACCTTTACAATGAATATGGTCCAGACTATGTGGATCCACTGCTAGATGATGAGGCTGAGCCAGGAGTGATGCTGCTTGCATCCTGCCTGGTCAGTCCGAAGTGATTATATGTACATATGTTTATCATCCC
>NC_051414.1:39749178-39749699 GCF_015228065.2 Penaeus monodon
GGTGAATTAATTACACCAGTCACCTGCCATTCTTTGCCAGTCTGAATTCTTTGTAACAAGCCATTCTATCCTCCCTCAGTTTTACCAAGCAATCTTAATAAACCTGGATGAGCAATACGGTTTCGTATTTAATGTCATATTTGAACTCTTAAAGTAATAAATGAGCCAGCGCAACTCAAGGGGATTGGGAAGGGATTTTCTTTCTGTTGTCAGATTGTAGCCATGGATTACACCCTGACCCATGCCTGTGATGTCCTGTGGTTCGAGAGACTCGTGGTGAACCGTGAAGCCTTAGCAGAGGACACTGAGATTTTGCACTGAGATCTACAGGAGATAAACTGTCGGTTCCTGAGAGCAGTGCTGAGTCGCCTTGGACATTACCCCGTTAGAGGATGAGGAGGAGGACCTGCCGGACTCATGGATGGCCCTATCACACCCATGGGACGATGCAGAGAGAGCAGAAGGTCATCAACCTGGACTATCGGGAGGACTTCTCAGCCACCGTTGGGAAGGAGGGTCAG
>NC_051414.1:39749755-39750000 GCF_015228065.2 Penaeus monodon
AGACGACCTAGTAGAGGACGTGGGAAAGACTTGACAGGAGGAGCAGTTGGACCTCGAGGGCCAGCTAGTTGAGACGTCGTGGACTTCGCTCTACTGGGTGGGGGAGGGGTTGTAGTGAGCTGACGCCTCAGCTTCCTACTTGCCGCTCTCGCCCCTGTGTCAGGCTGCATAAGACTTCATAACATCCATCCCCCCTCCTCCCCGACAATCCTTGGCGCCTGGCCGTGGTGAACAAACGAAAAATA
>NC_051414.1:39750225-39750304 GCF_015228065.2 Penaeus monodon
CGTAATTTTATTTCCTTCTATATTTAAAATCATGTATATATTTTACGTTCTTTTTATTATTATAAGAAATCTCATGTAT
>NC_051414.1:39751513-39751610 GCF_015228065.2 Penaeus monodon
AGCATTATCACTTTAGAATTACATCCATATGAGTAATATTATTAAGACCATTTCTTCTTGTTTATAAATATCGTCTACATTTTTCACTATACTATAA
>NC_051414.1:39752825-39753004 GCF_015228065.2 Penaeus monodon
GGGTGCGAGTGAAAGTTACTCTCCAAACATTTCGCGAAATGGAGGCTGACAGACCAATTTTCAGGGATAAAACTTCTGTTTCTTGTCACTTTTTGTTTAATCTTTTCCACTCGTTTATTACCTCCAATCCCCCTCTCCCTCTCCCCCTCTTTCACAAAAAAAAATCCACCAGCCTCAGG
>NC_051414.1:39753040-39753220 GCF_015228065.2 Penaeus monodon
CCCCGACGTTATTTTCACCGTAAAATACTCAGGGGAGAAATATCCTCCGAAGAGTCCGAGAATATATATGGGTCCCTCTAGTCCGAGACTACGATCGTCCTCCTACGTAGTTTCCCTCCTTCGGCAAAAGTTTTATATAAAACTCAAAGAAAAACATATTGTATCTGGGGTTCAGCACCC
>NC_051414.1:39753320-39753700 GCF_015228065.2 Penaeus monodon
TCATTCCCCCTCCCATCACCCCCTCCCCACACCACTTTCCCCTCCCTCTCCCCCACCCCCTCCCTCACTCCTACCCCCCCTCTTATCAATCTTCTTTACCGTCGTCTAACCCCCCCTTCCACCCCCTTCCACCCTTCCCCCCTCCCTCCTAACCCCTTCCCCCCCTCCCATCCTCTATCAAACGCCGCTGCAAAACCTTATTCATAATTAATCATCTAATTATCAAAGCTTGTGGTTTGATATCACGCGAATCGACAATTCAGATCCGTGACAAAATTTCCTGCTGTTCGGAGGGAAAGGAAATCTGAACTTTTTTTTTGTCTTTAAATCGATAATTATATTCTTACGCTAATGAAATTATTTGAAATATGTTCCTTTCT
>NC_051414.1:39753774-39753864 GCF_015228065.2 Penaeus monodon
CACACACACTTTTTTTGATGGATGTGTATTACTTTACATTTGTGAACTTTTTTTTTATCAATGTGGTGACAATAAAATTATATCAGATTC
>NC_051414.1:39755243-39755308 GCF_015228065.2 Penaeus monodon
GGCAAAATAACAATAATAATAGTAATTAAGCTGATACTAACTACAATACAAAAATAATGAAATAT
>NC_051414.1:39756978-39757135 GCF_015228065.2 Penaeus monodon
ACAAAACTTGTAATAAAACAAACGTCTCGACACAGAACAGATTTCCTCGTTGTGACGTCCCAGCTGCCAATTATACCCTTGGTTGAGGGGAAGGCTACAGGCTAGTGTCTGTCTGACGGTCCTTGTGTCACGATGAATACCCTCTTCTCCCCCCCCC
>NC_051414.1:39757208-39757352 GCF_015228065.2 Penaeus monodon
TGATTTTCACTTTTTTGTTTCTCTTATGTGTGTGTCTGTGCGTGTTTTTTCTTTTTTTTGTGTCATTTTTTATATTTCTCTTTTATCCCATTTGTTTTTATTTTATCCTCCTTTTATTAACTTTTTTTCCTATCTATCTCTGTC
>NC_051414.1:39757855-39758028 GCF_015228065.2 Penaeus monodon
AAAATGCTATTCTTTCATTTTATTACTTCCTGTCTTTCGTTACGCGTATGACGTCACGAATTCGGTCTTTTATCGTAGTTCATTTGAGTCAAGGAAGCCGTGTGGCGCTTCGAGGAGGGTCATTAGAGATCGGCTCTGCGTTGTGGCGATTTATTTGCGCACGTGAATGTTAG
>NC_051414.1:39758899-39759030 GCF_015228065.2 Penaeus monodon
CAAAATAGGTTAAGATATGCAGTGACCCTGTTCTTAATAAGATCACGAATATAACGCCCAAAAATTATTAATAATCTATCCAGAAAAAGTGATTAATTTTAGCGTAGCCTTCTGGTATGCATTGTTTAATC
>NC_051414.1:39759095-39760069 GCF_015228065.2 Penaeus monodon
GTTTAGTGAGATTTTTTTTTTTTTTTAGTAATTGAAGTAACATAGGATTATTCTCACCTTTTAGAGTAAGTTTCTGTTCAGAGTTCACATAGGTTCAAACTTAAATCAAGCTATGACTTGCGTAAATGTGTTCACCATTTGCTACCTTAACTTTAAACTTAGTTCAAAGTATGACTATATGTTCACCAGTTCTACAGTAGCTTCAAACTTAGTTCAAAGTATGACTATGTGTTCAATAGTTGCTACAATATACTTCATGCAAAGTTGATGTTCTGTGGTTTTAATATATCGTCTTTTCTGTCGATTATAAGCTTTCATTTGTTTTAAGAACGACTTGTCACAACGTTTGAATGATGTATGACGTAAGGGGTAACTTAGTTATATTATAGCAAGGGATGTGAATTTTAATGAACACATTATTATGTATTTTCTATCCCGTAATTTACTTTGAACGCTCATGCTGCGGGAATATCTTATATAATTTGCTTATGGATTTAGAATTTTCCACGTTACTCTCTAAGATATGTTTATGACATATTAGTGATGATTGATGACAAGCTGACAGGTGGGTGATGGTGAATGTTTGACGACTGTCATTCTGGTTTTGATAATCATGTCATCAAAAGGATTGTCATTCTTATCAGTCACATTATTCCCATTATATTTCGATATGTTTAGAGTCTCACCTTATGACAATTTGACAACTGTCAGGATGGTTATCATAATCATGTCATAAACACTACTGTCATTCTTGTCAATAACTTCATTTACTTTTTATTTTGATATATTCGAATTTCATATTATTCATTTTGATTTCTGCTTGTGAGATTGCTTTTGCTCTTTGCATGTTTAATGTCCATCGTTGTTGGTTTATCAAGTCTCATCGTCAGCTTGATTAAGTCGAGATGAACACAGTTATGTGCGTTTTATTTTTTCAGTCTCTATATGATCATCTGGCATTCGTCAACACTGTG
>NC_051414.1:39760147-39760532 GCF_015228065.2 Penaeus monodon
TTGACTACTAAAAAATCTACTCCTGCCCTGCTCTTCCCAAAATAAACACGCATCTTTATTCACAATCTCAGCTTTTTTCAGTCTTTCATATCTAGCATTCATCAACAACGTAACTTCATTTCCTTTTACGTAAGTGCTCTTTTTATTCCACTGTCTGCACCATCCCCATTAAACTATTTGATAGAAAGGGGAATAAGTGAAAAAGAAGAGAATAAAGCAAAGGGGAATATAGGAAAATTGATGGATAAATGGATAAATACACAGTGCCACTTGATTATACACAGAGTCCACTGTAACAAGCACAGAAAGAGGAATAAATGAAATTGAACAAATAATCATAAACAGTGATAATAAACAGAGTCCACTGTAACAAGACCAGAGAGGG
>NC_051414.1:39760566-39760741 GCF_015228065.2 Penaeus monodon
ACACACTGCGAAATATTCATCTGATTACACCTGTTCTTCATTTTCATTCATAATTCCAATTTTCTCTGCTTGATTGCACTCCTGCTTTCAGATTTCATGATTAAACACGTGGTTATTAATTCACTCTGATTAATTTATTTCATGTTCATATCAGTATTTTAAGGTGAAGGATCAG
>NC_051414.1:39761181-39761303 GCF_015228065.2 Penaeus monodon
TATATATTATAAAGAGAAAGAGAATGAGATTCATGCATATTTCTAGGAAGCACATTGAAACGAAGAATAATGAATGCAGGTGTTGTCGAATGAGTAGCGTGTTCTAAAAGGAAAGGTGAAAT
>NC_051414.1:39761793-39761956 GCF_015228065.2 Penaeus monodon
AAAACAGGTAAATAGTTAACTAGAGCAACCCTAACAATATTCACTGAATTCTTAGAACATATTTTCACTGTTGCGCAATTCCCCCACGAAAGGTGATAGACTGACGAGGGAAGTAGAAAGATATTAAAGGCAGATAGACTGCTTTAATGGATTCGTCAACTGC
>NC_051414.1:39762014-39762585 GCF_015228065.2 Penaeus monodon
CGCTCGCTCGCTCGTTTCCTCGTTCGCTCGTTCCCCGTCCGCTCGTTCCCCCGTTCGCTCGTTCCCCCGTCCGCTCGTTCCCCCGTTCGCTCGTTTCCCCGTTCGCTCGTTCCCACGTTCGCTCGTTCCCACGTTCGCTCGTTCCCTCGTTCCCTCGTTCGCTTGTTCCCCCGTTCGCTCGTTCCCCCGTTCGCTCGTTCCCACGTTCGCTCGTTCCCCGTCGTTTCCCTCGTTCGCTGTTCTCCCCGTCCCTCGTTCCCCCCCGTTCCCTCGTTCCCCCGTTCCGCTCGTTCCCCCGTCCGCTCGTTCCCCCGTCCGCTCGTTCCCCCCGTTCGCTCGTTCCCCCCGTCCGCTCGTTCCCCCGTTCGCTCGTTCCCCCGTTCGCTCGTTCCCCCGTTCGCTCGTCCCCCCGTTCGCTCGTTCCCCCGTTCGCTCGTTCCCTCGTTCACTCGTTTCCCCGTTCGCTCGTTCCCTCGTTCACTCATTCACTCGTTCCCTCGTTCGCTTGTTCCCTCGTTCGGTCGTTCGCTTGTTCCCTCGTTCACTCATTCACTCGCTCAATCTTTTTCTG
>NC_051414.1:39762779-39762918 GCF_015228065.2 Penaeus monodon
CCTTCCACCTACCTTCTCTCTCATTCTTTATCTTTCTCATTTATAGTTTACCTAGATTTAGGCTTGGGTACGTTAGATGTTCGCGGTATAGGATATTTTATGCAAATTTAGACAGTGAACATAATCGCAGCTAGGGAAA
>NC_051414.1:39762960-39763133 GCF_015228065.2 Penaeus monodon
AAAAGCAAACCCAACTGCACATAAAAAGGAAAAAAAAAAATCCAATATTGCCAGACCGAAAATATTAGCAAAATAATAGAAAAAATAACCAACAATATTACTTTCTTTTATGCCTACCTCCCCTTTTGCAATTATCCTTTGTTATTTTGTCTTATCATATTCGTTTGTGTTTG
>NC_051414.1:39763434-39763687 GCF_015228065.2 Penaeus monodon
CCACTTTTCTTTTCTAACATTTTGTCTCATAAACCCCCAAATTTATAAAGAAAATAATGTTTTTTTCCATATGAAATACAGTAGATGCCAGATACCACCATTAACTACGACAACGCACTGATTAAAATCCGCATTTTTTCACAATTTCGGTAAATGTCAACCTATATTACATGCTAGGTACCTTAATCTCATTAGCATTCTGAAAACACACGTTTGTCGTTTTACGCCCCCCCCCCCAAAAAAAAAAAAAAAA
>NC_051414.1:39763914-39764006 GCF_015228065.2 Penaeus monodon
TATGATATTTGCTCGTTAGAGAGGCATCGAAAAATTGATAAATTTATGAATAAATGAAGTTGATAAGAAAAATTGATTTAATACAACTGCTC
>NC_051414.1:39764344-39764562 GCF_015228065.2 Penaeus monodon
CACGTCATTCACCTCATACACAGAACAAGAGACAGAACTGGATTTTTTTTTTTTTTTCGTGTTGTGTTCATGAATAACAGAACTTCCTGAGAGAGAGAGAGTCATTTGTTTCTGTGCCTTCCTGCCTCCCGTTGTTATACTGTGTGCCTTTATTCACTCGTGTCATAAGGGTGATTTTCATTATAACATTAAGGAGGGTACGAAAAGGATTTTTTAAA
>NC_051414.1:39764948-39765400 GCF_015228065.2 Penaeus monodon
CATACAGCAAAAATACAGAATAAAATCAAACAGCAATTTTATCAATTATGTTATCTTCACATAATCCAAGCAGTATATTATATCACGTGACCACTATCAATTTTCTGATTGCGGTTACTAATTCCGAATTACGAACGCGGAATGAAGAGAGATGTGATGATTGCGTGAGAGAAGAAGCTAGAAAATATATATTTTTTTCTTCGTTGGTCCTGTGAATTCCCGTTTTCTATGAGGTTACGATTATGATAACAATAAAGAATATTGGTATATATTTTTTTCGTTTCTTGATAGAAATTTGCTATTTTGTATGGTGAGAGGGTGGTTATGATGTGATCTGATAAATAATGATGATAGATGCATTCGGAAATGGAAAGAGATTTGCATATTCATACGTACATGAATACACAATTCAATTTTTTTTGTGTGTGTATGTCAGCTCCTGTCTCGATTTT
>NC_051414.1:39765625-39765749 GCF_015228065.2 Penaeus monodon
AACGAGGTATGAAGTGTCGTGTCGGGAATGTGTCCTCGTTAGATAATTAATCTGATAGAGTGCCGATTTTTTTGCATTCTTTCCCTTCTTTATGCTTTGCACATGACGCCCAGAATGGCACTTT
>NC_051414.1:39766092-39766356 GCF_015228065.2 Penaeus monodon
GCTTGTAAGAGTCTGCACCGACCGAAAGACATATTCCAATTAACATTCACCAGAAATTAAATAAAAGTAAAAATCCCAAGCGTTATTAAGCTTTTTAAACCAAACGTTTCCCCGCATCGCTCGACCGCACTCTGCCGTCGTGACATACTGCTGAGGTTTCCCCAGAATGTCCGAGGTATGCATATATGCAAACCCGCTATTACAACGCATAAATAAAATGTCATTTCCTCTTGACAGACTTCCTCTCGCTTTAGAATGCTTTAC
>NC_051414.1:39766670-39766879 GCF_015228065.2 Penaeus monodon
TCACATCGAGAACGCAATATTATTCAAGATTAGAAGCATGCAAATGCAACCCTGCAAGGTACACCGACTTGACATACGTTGCCGGTTGCAAGATTATTGCAAAAATCTCGGTCTGAGATAGAGCTGACGTATCTTGCAATGTTGCCGTTATCTCTCCTGTATTATCGTCATTGCATTTGCATAATGACAAGCATTTCCAGAGAACATGT
>NC_051414.1:39767005-39767252 GCF_015228065.2 Penaeus monodon
TCTAAATCATAAAATACACAAAGTCTAATATTCACAAATTCAAAAGTTTTATGTCTTTGCCTCTACCTATCCAGAATGCAAATTTCATTAGCTATGTTGCACGCATGCAAGGGGATTGTGATAGTCGTGTTGCAAGCGGCGGATACACAAATCCGTGTTTATTATGTCATTAAAACGTTATAAAAGAGGATGCATTATATATTTGCTTTTGGCAATTAAATATTATCATTAAATTATCCGATTAAAT
>NC_051414.1:39769521-39769757 GCF_015228065.2 Penaeus monodon
TCGCTTTTTTTTCCTCCTCCAAATGGAATTAAAACCATTATATTCTAATGTGGATCATTTCTTACACACTTATAAGTATCATCAGACGCCAGACTTCCGCTGTATAATACACTAGTTCACATCATGAAGTTATTTACTGCCTGAGATCGTGTACCACACACCGCTTTTATGTACAGTGTGTGTCTGAACAACCGAACACATGTACACAAGTAAGCGTGTACGTATTCAAATTGGTG
>NC_051414.1:39769932-39770271 GCF_015228065.2 Penaeus monodon
GAGACGAGATATGAAGATAGGAAGGAAAGGAAAAGAATGAATGATAAAGAACACATGATAAAGATAAATGATAAACAATGATGAAGATGAATGAAAAAAAAAATGATGAAGATAAATGATAAAAAATTATAAAGATGAATTGTAAAAAAAATATAGTTAAATTATAAAAAAAGTAATAAAAATAATATAATAGAACTAACGAATAAATAAACAAAACAGATAACCAATTTTGATAAATAATTCAAAAGTTTTTGGTTAATAAATGAGTTATCACGTAAACCATAAATTCTGAAAATTATCGAAAAGAAAACCAAAAATTCTTTATCTCCACTTTCGTCA
>NC_051414.1:39770334-39770653 GCF_015228065.2 Penaeus monodon
CAAGGATAGTCATCTGCGAAATAATAATTATTTTTTAAAACAGACGAAGAAGGAACAAAGGAAGAGAAAAAGAAGGAGAAGAGAAAAAATAGAAAGGAGAATGAAGGAAAGAAAAATAAGGAAAGAAAAATAAGAAAAAAAAAAGAATTTGAATTACATTTAAAATAGAGAGAAATAAAAGAAGAAAAGGAATGAGGGAATAAGTAAAAAGAAAGAAAAAAACGCGAATCGGAGAATTACATAAGAGAAGATAAAAAGAAGAAGATAAAATAAGAAAAAAAATAAGGAAAAAAATAAAGGAAAAAAAAATAATAACAAT
>NC_051414.1:39770679-39770912 GCF_015228065.2 Penaeus monodon
CGGGAAATGAAACACAGGAAAAACAAAAACAAATGCCAAGAAAAGAAAAAAATATATATAAATCAAACAATTACACAAAACAAGACATGAAAAAGAGTGAAAAGAAAAAAAGAGAATAAACCAAGGAATTAAACAAAACAAGAAAGGAAGAGAGAATAAGAAAAAAAGGAGAAGAGAGAGAAAGCCAAGGCATTAATCCCTCCTCGGCCTCTTGACGAGATGAAAGGAATTGC
>NC_051414.1:39771288-39771958 GCF_015228065.2 Penaeus monodon
GGATCCTACGGCGCAGACTCGAAGGATCCGGAAAGGAGGGTCTAAGTTGGGATCAAGTGAGGGGAGGGAGGGGGGAGAGGGAGGAAAGGGTGGGGAGGGGAGGGAGAAGGGAGGAAAGATAGGACGGGGAAGGAAGGGAGAAGGGAAAGGATGGGGGGAGAGGGGAGAGGGAGGAAAGGATGGGGAGGGGATGAGTGTAGATGGAAAGAGAAAGGGATGGAAGGGAGATGGAAGGAGATGGAGGAAAAGGAGAAAGGGAGAAGATGAGAAGAAGGCTAGAAGGAGAAAAGGGGAAAATGCAGAAAAATAAGATGAAGGGGAAAGAAAAACGGACGACGAAGGGGAATTATGCGGAGAGGGAAGAAGAAGTAGCGAAGGAGAGAAAAGAATAAAGTAAGAACTATAGGGAGAGGAGGAAGGAAGAAGGAAGAACGGAAAGAGAAGGAGGAAGAAGAGGAGAGTGATGGAGGGAAGGACAGAAGGCGAGAGGAAGAAGGAGGGAGGAGGAGTAAGAGGGAAGATGAAGGGAGGGAGGGAGGGAGTGATGGAGAGAGTGGGGGGGGGGGTATGGACTTAATTACAGAGAGATTAGGAGTTCATTGTAGATTAAAGATAAAAAAAGGATTTTCATTTGATTGGAAGGTCATTTAGCATTCGGCCGTCCTCAGTA
>NC_051414.1:39772241-39772356 GCF_015228065.2 Penaeus monodon
ATTTTTTTTTCTTATCTTAATTACAGTTATCCAGAGTCAATAAACCAGGCTAGGGGTAAGACCTCTGAATTTACAACAGGGCAGTGTATACTATAAGCAATATGCCAGTTATGTG
>NC_051414.1:39772859-39773006 GCF_015228065.2 Penaeus monodon
CAAGCACGAGGCACACACACGTTATCATCGCGTTTATCACTATTATTATCCTTTGTCAGAATTCTTTAATCAGAGGTGACATAGCTCATTGGCTCAGCTGGCTTTGCAATCACAAAATCCTGGGTTCGAGTCCTTTCGCCCCTCTCT
>NC_051414.1:39773082-39773186 GCF_015228065.2 Penaeus monodon
CCACCCGACCGCATCATTCCGCGACTTTGCAAGCATGTTTCTCTGCGAACGTCTCCTGTGTCCAATTGGATGTGGGATCAACTTTGATTTTTTTGATATGTAAG
>NC_051414.1:39773591-39773749 GCF_015228065.2 Penaeus monodon
CACGGTAATACTAACGAAAATAACAAAACTTTTCCGATAAAATTTGTCAGACATAATAAAACCGTTAAATTCCACGTAACGGACATTTCCGCGCAAAATATTTTAAATTTCATATATTTTAAATGAAGTTTTTAACACTACGAAAATCCCACATTGCT
>NC_051414.1:39774046-39774193 GCF_015228065.2 Penaeus monodon
CGCTGAAACACAACCCCGACGAAGCCACGACGTAACCCGGAAAACGAGACCGTGAGACCATAATTACGTCACGCACGCTTTTCTTTGCCGTAACAAGTCAAACAATAAGAAATGATTGTGAATGTCATGTTACGTTGACAAGTGATG
>NC_051414.1:39774470-39774680 GCF_015228065.2 Penaeus monodon
ACTGAAATATTAAGCGGGGTTGGGGAAGTTGGGGATGGGAGGAGGGTAAGAGGGGGAAGGGGGAGGGTAAGAGGGGGAAGGGGGAGGGTAAGAGGGAGAAGGGGGAGGGGGTGATGACAGGAATCAGAAGAGGATAGTGAGGTAGGGGGGGGGGAGGGGATAGAGGAGGATAGTAGGTGGGGAAGGGGACGATACTGGTAAGGGTTGGTA
>NC_051414.1:39774884-39775618 GCF_015228065.2 Penaeus monodon
TATGGGTAAGGGAGGGGTTGTTGAAATGGGTGAAGAGAGAGAGAGAAAACAGGAAAAAAGAAATTTGGAACGAGATTGGAAAGGGGAAGGCGCAAAGAGGAAGAGACGAACAGGGGGAAATAAGAATAAAGAGAAAAAAATAAGAGAAAAAAAGACTGAAACAGAACAAGCATACGAAATAGATAAACAAAAATGGGGTAGGAATAGGGGATGAGGGAGAGGGAGAGGGGAAGAGAGGAAGAGGATGAGGGGAAGAGAGGGAGTAGAAGAGGGAGAGGGAATGAGGGGAAGAAGGGAGAAGGGAGGAGGGGAAGAGGATGAGGGGAAGAGAGGGAGTAGAAGAGGGAGAGGGGATGAGGGAGAGGGAGAGGGGAAGAGGGGGAGGGGAAGAGGATGAGGGGAAGAGAGGGAGTAGAAGAGGGAGAGGGGATGAGGGGAAGAAGGAGAGGGGAGGAGGGGGAGGTGGACAAAAGAAATAGATCTTCATAAATCCTTTGACAAGGAAGATTAATTTTTGGCCTTTAATTAAGCGCTGGATGATTATACGTCTTAGAGAAGTGTAATTTTCCATCTCAATGATAAAAAGACTCATGACACTAAAATGCCTGAGGCGTAATCAATCTGGCATACGCTTGTCATGGCACGAAATGACGATCTTTTAAATAGTTCTCCTTTTTCCTCGTATTTCTATTTGTATTGGGATATTAAATCATGAATGAGGGATAGATCCTTAA
>NC_051414.1:39775944-39776268 GCF_015228065.2 Penaeus monodon
CCTAGAGAACAAAAGAGAGAAAACGAGAGATACCCCAAAAAAGAAAGCAAAGAAATTTGCAAGAAATATTCCCTGCAAACACCCACAATATTTTTTTTCTTTTCTTTTCCCTTCCGAACGTGGAAACTGTAACCTACAAAGACGTTTTCAAAAGAAGAGAAAGAAATATAGGGAAAAAGGAACAGACAAGCCTAATAAACCAGAGGGACGAGAGAAATACCAATATGCAAATGCAAAAAGGAAGATATTCATTGTTGGTCTGTTGCTCGCTGTTGACGGAGGGACTCGAGTGCGTGACCTCTCTCTTTCTCCATTCTCTTTCTT
>NC_051414.1:39776501-39777237 GCF_015228065.2 Penaeus monodon
GTTCTTCTTCTCATCTCATCTCTTCGTCTCCCTCTTGTTTCTTTTTTGATTCTCATCTCCATTCTTTTCTTTCTCTCCTCTATATTTTTTTCTTCTTTCTTTGATTCCTTCTCCTTTATATATTCCTCTCTATCTCCTTTTCTCTTTCATTTTTTCATTCTTATTCTCATTCTATATTTTTTTCTCTTCCTTCTTTTATAATGCTTTTTCTTTCAAATTTCTTTATCGATTAATGTGTTATTTCTCCCGTTCATTTCTCTTTATCTTCTCTGTATCTCTCTCGTACTATTCAGTTATTCCTTTACAATTTTATTTATCGATATAATTTTTATTTTCATTTCTAATCATGAATATATCTATTAAATTATCTTCTATTTATTATTCTTATGTACTCCAGCATAATTATTACATCTATCATTCCACTTTGCAATAAAACATGAATTATATCGACCTTATTAAAAATCCCATAACTTTCTAGTGTTGCAATGGGGTCAAGCTAGGGGGGAAGCAAGCATAACATAACAAATGTCCATCACACTTGCATCTCACTTTAGCTCTTACAGTCGTTGACTCGCCGTGTGCAAAGTGAGCATAAAAGCTAGAAACAGATAGAAAAAGGAACGTTTTGCTTTTTTATTGTCTCCACTGACAGTTACTGAGGAAAATGATCGTGTTTTTGGTTATGCTATATTTTATTTTTGTGAGATTTTTGAGATGTGTGATTAAACATTACTCG
>NC_051414.1:39777554-39777759 GCF_015228065.2 Penaeus monodon
AATTTTGTGAATGACTGAATTTCATTGGCTTGCACTAAAGACAATGTGAATTTTATTTTCATTCCTTACCGACTATATGAAACCCTATTTTTTCCCTCTTATTTCTAATGACTATAATTCAGCAACTTAAACACACAAAATCTAAGACATTTTCCCAGTCTATTAGAAAGGAATTTACGACCCATTATGTATAATCACAAATATG
>NC_051414.1:39778093-39778185 GCF_015228065.2 Penaeus monodon
AAGCCATTTATTGAATTACTGTATTTTTTATATCTATTCATCCTATGCTTCTTATTCACCTGATAACTCTATCTCCTCATTTATTAATTTAA
>NC_051414.1:39778358-39778590 GCF_015228065.2 Penaeus monodon
TTCCTTCTTGCCTCTAAGTTTTATACATTTGACCAAATTTAATAAAGTCTAATGATTCTCGTGTTTTAAGTTTATTGCTATTAAATACATAAACTAATACACCAGAGGAATTTTGATATAAAATAATATAACTGTGATATTGTTTTTAATATTGTTTAATTGTCATGTGCAGATAGGAATATCCAGTATTTCACAAGGGAAGTTTTACGTTAAAATGATATAATGGTTAATC
>NC_051414.1:39778654-39778720 GCF_015228065.2 Penaeus monodon
TCCCGTCATCAATATTCATTTTGCTTACTGGGAAGTACCTAGTTATACTTTTTTTCTCTCATAAGG
>NC_051414.1:39779104-39779275 GCF_015228065.2 Penaeus monodon
CTTAATTATTTCTGCTTATTAGATAGAGATGTATTTTTTCAACTCCAATTTTGGCTGATTTGGCCTATTTCCGCTCTAATAATTGTCGTAGTGGAGCCATTATATAGAGAGCAAAGAGAGACCAAGTTAGAGGAGATTTAGAAAGAGATCTTGAAGGTAGGAAGGAAAAGT
>NC_051414.1:39779594-39779970 GCF_015228065.2 Penaeus monodon
CTGCATAATCATGAATTATATCGCTTATTAAATTCATAATTTTTTTTTGTTTTGGGGGGGTGGGGGGAGGCAGCATACATTATAACATCATACTCATCACACTTTTGTAATTAATTAACATATAATTACGAGCCAAAATCATTACAGAATCGCCCATATGAACTCGCAGTGTTGCCAAAGTGGAGCATCAAAAGCTAAGAAAACACGATAGCAATAACAGGGTAACAAATGTCCTTCATCTTGCATCCCCTTTCTCTTTGAGGTTTTGATCCGCCTTGGCAACACTGAAAACCCCCCAGATTAACATGAGAGAAAATGATCGTTGTTTTTATTGGTATCATTGCTATTATTTGTTTATTTTTGGTTGTGATGATTT
>NC_051414.1:39780441-39780643 GCF_015228065.2 Penaeus monodon
TTTGTGAATGACTGAATTTCATTGGCTTGCACTAAAGACAATGTGAATTTTATTTTCATTCCTTACCGACTATATGAAACCCTATTTTTTCCCTCTTATTTCTAATGACTATAATTCAGCAACTTAAACACACAAAATCTAAGACATTTTCCCAGTCTATTAGAAAGGAATTTACGACCCATTATGTATAATCACAAATATG
>NC_051414.1:39780969-39781049 GCF_015228065.2 Penaeus monodon
GAATTACTGTATTTTTTATATCTATTCATCCTATGCTTCTTATTCACCTGATAACTCTATCTCCTCATTTATTAATTTAA
>NC_051414.1:39781222-39781680 GCF_015228065.2 Penaeus monodon
TTCCTTCTTGCCTCTAATTTTTATACATTTGACCAAATTTAATAAAGTTAAGATTCTCGTGTTTTAAGTTTTGCTATTAAATACATAAATAATAACCAGAGGAATTTTGATAAAAAAATAATATAACGTGATATTTTTTTTTTAATTTTGTTTAATGTCATGTGCAGAGGAATACCAGTATTTCACAAGGGAATTTTTACTTTAAAAAGATATAATGGTTAACTTTTTGGTATATCTTAATTTATATTTTGTTATTTTTTGTTTTTGTATTTTTTCACTTTTTTTTCCCGTCATCAATATTTTTTTGCTTACGGGGAATACCTAGTTATACTTTTTTTTTCTCATAAGGAAAAAATGTAGAAAATAAAAAAGTTATTATTTTCATGATTAAACATATTTTTTTTTTTTCATCATTAACCATTTTGTTTACTGGAATTACTAGTTATCCTTTTTTTCTT
>NC_051414.1:39782084-39782219 GCF_015228065.2 Penaeus monodon
ATAGAGAGTATTTTTTCAACTCCAATTTGGCTATTTGGCCCTTTTTCCCCGCTTAATAATTGTCGTAGGGACCCCATTATATAAGAGAAAAAGAGAGACCAAGTTAGGGGAGTTTAAAAAAGAGATCTAAGGTGG
>NC_051414.1:39782415-39782670 GCF_015228065.2 Penaeus monodon
AACACACACACCAACAAAATGAAGCAAACAATCCTACACACAAAGAATCACTCATATCTTTGCAATGTAAACAATTTCCCTACACAGTCTTTGCAACTAGAGGGGAGGCGAGCGAGTGAGGGGAACAGCCTAGGAGGAGAGGCGAGCCCTGTTTACCAGACCTGTAATTGGACCAATCATAACTCAGAGCTGTTGACAAGTCGGGTTCTGATTGGCTGCTTGTGTCGCTCTATTGTCAATTTACGTCAACTTGGG
>NC_051414.1:39783222-39783312 GCF_015228065.2 Penaeus monodon
TTTTTTTTTTTTCCTTTCTTCTTCCTTTATTTTCCCCCATTTAAACCCTTTTTTTTTTTCTTTGCAAGGGTTTTTTTGAAAAAAAGGTGG
>NC_051414.1:39783724-39784216 GCF_015228065.2 Penaeus monodon
TTTTAAAATTTTAAATAAAAATGTATCTTTCACAACAGCAATAACAAAAAACGATTTTAAAAACATGCATCTTTCACAACAACAACAATAAGAAAAGATTTTAAAAACATGGATTTTCCACATCAACAAAAATAACAACTAAAAACGATCTAAAAACATGCATCTTTCACAAAAGCAACAACAACAATAACAACAAAAACGATATAAAAAACATGTATCTTTCACAACAGCAACAACAATAACAACAAAAAACGATCTAAAAAACAAAACAAAAAAAACATGCATCTTTCACAACAACAAAAAAATGCATCTTAAAATAAATGTAATTTGAACGGTACGAACGCTGCAGGGTGTGAAGTCATTAATAACTTTTACACTAATAACTCTGAACAAAGTTTCGTAATGAGCAAGCAGTTCGGGGGGATTACGTGACATTTGTATCCTGGAAATTTGGGGTCAATCCTTTACTTACAAATAACATGTCTTGCTTGT
>NC_051414.1:39784356-39784464 GCF_015228065.2 Penaeus monodon
TTTTATATACTGAAAAATGACTATACTCAAATACTACAACCATTCATACCCTAAAAACCACCCACACATAAAAAAAAACACATATATACCTACTCACCAACACACAAA
>NC_051414.1:39784547-39784729 GCF_015228065.2 Penaeus monodon
AACCTTTTATGTTACAGTTGGTACAGTTCACATACAATTAACAAAGGCTGCAACATCAAACCTTCAACATATGTATATATAACTTACAAAGGCTATCATTCTATCTATTTCTAGCTCAAGGTTTCTGTACAAAAACTGTTGTCAATATACTGAAACCATAGTATGAATAGTATGGCTATGCT
>NC_051414.1:39785044-39785416 GCF_015228065.2 Penaeus monodon
GTTCTAAGTACACATTCAAACGAGAGCCTCATATACCCACGCTTAGGATATTTCTTCGTTTCTCTTTTAAATCCCCGCGGCGTTTTCAAACGCAACACAAAGGACACAGCAAACGATACAGAGCCGTTTGAAAAAGAGCGTTTCCAGTGCATTAATCTCATTAGCTTGTTGAATAGGTTTTGTTAGGACAGGTCAAGGAAAAGGAGAGAGGGTCAGCCCCGTTTTCTTTCATATTGAAGCCTATTATACAGTGTAGCCCAAACTAAAATAAAGACGAAAAAAAAAAAAGCGGTGTAATATATCTCTATTAAAGGTGGTGTTCGGGTTAGCGTGGCGTGTGTGGACTGGATTGGGAAGTAGGGCTGCTGCTGT
>NC_051414.1:39785489-39785571 GCF_015228065.2 Penaeus monodon
TGATGGGGAGAGCATGTGTGCGTTTCTGTATGAAAAGGGGGGAGGGGAGGTTAGTGGCTGAGAACGAATTTGCACGCGCGCG
>NC_051414.1:39785660-39786637 GCF_015228065.2 Penaeus monodon
GTATATGTGTATGTATAATGTGTAGCTTACGCATTAATGTAAATGAGCGTGTGTATACACGAATTTTGGTCTCCAACGATAAAAAAAAAGCATAAACAAATTCCGTAATCTAATCACCCTTAACGATAAAATTCCAACCAAGGGCACAGCTATTAAGCCGGAAAGGTAACACGGGCTCCTCAAAATGAACCGGCCATGTGCGGCCTCCCCTGCGCTCTGGCCTTCCTGCCCGTCTGTTTACAATCATGACGTCACGATCTCGTTAGCCAATCATCAATCTCACTCGAGCAGCACGTGTTGACTGTTAGTAAATTAAAAAGTTCGACAATATTTCCTCGGTTTTTCTCTGTGATATTGGATTCCGAATGTGCGTGCACTTATCTTAACGTGATCGACATTTTTTTTTTTTTTTGTGAATGTGTTTGCTGATTTCTTTTTAAACGGATATATAAAAAATATATATATTAAAAAGTAAGGGTATCCATGTGGCAACAACGCGCGTACCCTTATGTCGTTATTTGGGTTTAAATTGACATTGAAATACGAGCGTAACATAATATTATGACACTTTGTTTATATTGACATTAAATCGCTATTATCTAGTCACATACAATAAAATATAAATCCTCCACGCTTCTTGGTGCACTTAATAGTACTTATTCATAAAATAAAGACTCAAATACGAAAATACAGGTGTGCCAACTACCCGTAGCCAAACTTGTTAAAAAATGGAAGTCGTTATAAAGCAGTTGAGAATTCTTTGAGTGAAAGTTATTAATCTTATTTTGTCTGGTGGAATATTTCCTGGGAAAAGCCTCTGATTCACTTAGGTTTACGAAGTTTTGTCCCTCAAGGCATAACTCGATTAATTTCTTCCAGTAAAGACGGTGCAGAACTTTCACGAAGAACTTGAAAATACTTTTTTTTCCCTCTCGTTTCCTTTTTTGGGCAAGAACTAAATTGCAAAATGGGTCGGG
>NC_051414.1:39786776-39787064 GCF_015228065.2 Penaeus monodon
AGGTCACTGAAGAAGTTCCTAGGACGAACATTCCTGACGTTTTTTTTTTTTTCGCGACGGAAGTGGTTCTACGAAAAAAAAGAAAAAAAGTCGAATGTGATACAGATATTACTCACAGGTGAAAAATGTTGCCGTTTATCCTTACAGTTAAAATATTATAAAGTTTTAAATATCAAGAAAATACAAAGTGCTATGAATTATTTCAAATGCTTAAACATTAGTTAAGCAAAAATGTACATATTTATAAATGATAAAAATACAGGTATAGCATAAACAATTCTGTCAACC
>NC_051414.1:39789338-39790392 GCF_015228065.2 Penaeus monodon
GCAGGCATCCAGGCGCGCTTCTCCCGACTGGCAGAACCAGAGCGTCTTCAGACAGGCATCTTCCCAGCGAAGGAACACCGCGTGACGCCAACCGCAAGCAATCTGCAAGGCAACTTGCAACAAGAGAAGCACAAATCGGAGGGCCGCCTCACATCTAAAATGTTTGCAAAGAAAATATTCACCAAGAAGGCTGGCCTCCCGAAGGAGGAGAAGAGGGAGGAGGAGCCATTTGCGCTGGATCTCGTTAGGCTGAAAAAGCAGAGTACAGAGCATCACGTCTTTCTCCCTGCCAGGACAAACGATCACGATGTTCATTTCTCAGTCGACACTGGGAGTGCGTGCTCTATCATTTCACAGAACTTTGTGCCTCAAAAGCAGATCCGGCCGTGTAAGAAGAAGAAATTTTATTATCTAACCGACGTGATAAGGGTCGTCGGTCGAGCCAAGGTGTCGCTCACCCTGAGCAACGGCTCCTCGTCGCTGGAAATCGTATACAAGATGTACGTGGTCAGGGAGCCGGATGAGAACCTTTTAGCGATGGATTTCCTTACCGATTTCCAGTGCGTGCTCGACATGAGCTCGGAAAGGATCACTCTCAACAGGACGCCATGCAAACGCAAGAGGAAATACCGGATGCCCTACCTGGATCTGCAGGTGAGCGGCGACAACGGCAGAGCCTTCCGCATGATCACCGTGGTAGACACAGGTTGCTGGACAATCATTTCTTTGAAAAAAGCATGGAAAGCAAACATTAAGATCGAGGACCACTTTTCACACCAATTTTACAAAGTCAAGGACACGCTAAAAATATAACTCGGCAACACATCTCGCATCCTGGAAGGAGTCGAAGCATGTTATGCCGACGATGATATGATTCTGGGCTCCAACGACCTCGAGCAGACGGTGATCAGCATCAAAGACTGGTCGATGACCTTCAGAAGCAGCAAAGGCGACACTACGCTGCCCTTCCTGAAAAACTGATCATTTTCCTGTGTTTGTAGTTTAGTTGTGTGTATCATGTCCTTGCTCATTAATAAAAGAAAAAAAAGAAAAA
>NC_051414.1:39792472-39793510 GCF_015228065.2 Penaeus monodon
GCTTCTCCCGACTGGCAGAACCAGAGCGTCTTCAGACAGGCATCTTCCCAGCGAAGGAACACCGCGTGACGCCAACCGCAAGCAATCTGCAAGGCAACTTGCAACAAGAGAAGCACAAATCGGAGGGCCGCCCCACATCTAAAATGTTTGTAAGGAAAATATTCACCAAGAAGGCTGGCCTCCCGAAGGAGGAGAAGAGGGAGGAGGAGCCATTTGCGCTGGATCTCGTTAGGCTGAAAAAGCAGAGTACAGAGCATCACGTCTTTCTCCCTGCCAGGACAAACGATCACGATGTTCATTTCTCAGTCGACACTGGGAGTGCGTGCTCTATCATTTCACAGAACTTTGTGCCTCAAAAGCAGATCCGGCCGTGTAAGAAGAAGAAATTTTATTATCTAACCGACGTGATAAGGGTCGTCGGTCGAGCCAAGGTGTCGCTCACCCTGAGCAACGGCTCCTCGTCGCTGGAAATCGTATACAAGATGTACGTGGTCAGGGAGCCGGATGAGAACCTTTTAGCGATGGATTTCCTTACCGATTTCCAGTGCGTGCTCGACATGAGCTCGGAAAGGATCACTCTCAACAGGACGCCATGCAAACGCAAGAGGAAATACCGGATGCCCTACCTGGATCTGCAGGTGAGCGGCGACAACGGCAGAGCCTTCGGCATGA
The DNA here is from genome assembly GCF_015228065.2 of Penaeus monodon. Classification (NCBI taxonomy): domain Eukaryota; kingdom Metazoa; phylum Arthropoda; class Malacostraca; order Decapoda; family Penaeidae; genus Penaeus; species Penaeus monodon. The sequence goes on from NC_051414.1 coordinate 39,793,145, forward strand.
TCACCGTGGTAGACACAGGTTGCTGGACAATCATTTCTTTGAAAAAAGCATGGAAAGCAAACATTAAGATCGAGGACCACTTTTCACACCAATTTTACAAAGTCAAGGACACGCTAAAAATATAACTCGGCAACACATCTCGCATCCTGGAAGGAGTCGAAGCATGTTATGCCGACGATGATATGATTCTGGGCTCCAACGACCTCGAGCAGACGGTGATCAGCATCAAAGACTGGTCGATGACCTTCAGAAGCAGCAAAGGCGACACTACGCTGCCCTTCCTGAAAAACTGATCATTTTCCTGTGTTTGTAGTTTAGTTGTGTGTATCATGTCCTTGCTCATTAATAAAAGAAAAAAAAGAAAAA
>NC_051414.1:39794349-39794450 GCF_015228065.2 Penaeus monodon
GATAAAAGAACGACAGAAAGTATATAAAAAAAACTTATTCAGAACATAACAAATTAAAGAAAATATGACGTAACAAAATGAAACGAATTTATTAACAGATT
>NC_051414.1:39794507-39794650 GCF_015228065.2 Penaeus monodon
CGAGAAGGTGTGAGAAGGAAGATTTTCATTAAAGATTAAGGGAAGAGAAAGGGAAAGATAACGAGAGGGAAAGGGACGAAGGGGACGGGAAAGGAGAGATAAAAAAAAGAGGAGGAAGTGTGAACGAGAGATGTGTATGTGAT
>NC_051414.1:39794862-39795078 GCF_015228065.2 Penaeus monodon
AAACCAATATAGAACCACCAACCAAGATCATTCTCTACCCCCTACCCACCCCCACCCCCACCCCTTCTCTACAAGCAAGCACACGAAGCCCTTGTACTGAACCTGCCACCACATGCCACCCGCTGCCACACTGATGTCAAGAGAACACACTGACATCCTCCAACAGCTGACGGATGACCCATGAATGACAAGACAAAGACATCATGCAGCCATGCG
>NC_051414.1:39795575-39795732 GCF_015228065.2 Penaeus monodon
AATCTCTCAGACACAACCACGAGATGGGATGGAATTAGTTTTATTTTTATATTTTAAGATTATTCATTATCCTTTTTGCATTTGAATCCAAAGCTTTTACATTAACTTTTTATTTCATTCAAATTTATATTCAATATATTTTACTGCATTTTTACGT
>NC_051414.1:39796312-39796401 GCF_015228065.2 Penaeus monodon
AGAAAGTACAGTAATATACTGATATGGCTGCACTGTCATGACCAGTTCTTGGTGTGCCCTTGATGGTTATACTGCTCACTTTGCGTATA
>NC_051414.1:39796652-39796839 GCF_015228065.2 Penaeus monodon
AGAGAAGCGGGAGGGGTGGGAAGAGGAGTGGGGGGTGAAGGGGGCGGGGTGGGGTGAGGAGTGGGTGGGGGAGATGGGGGATGGGTGGGTGGGGGTGAGAGGGGGGTGATAGGCGGCCGTGCATGGGACAGCTAAAATCCTTATGTGTTTCGCTATTTCTAATTCTATTTTTTGTTTTATAGAAAGG
>NC_051414.1:39797135-39797371 GCF_015228065.2 Penaeus monodon
AACAGAAAAAAAATAGACAGAAAGAAACAACGAAAAACAAAAACAAAAAAACACAAAGACACGAGACACAAAGACACGAAAAAAAGAGACAAACCACGACCAATTAAGACAACAACAACACGATCTCCCCCCCCCCCCCGAGGCCGATCAGCCACGTGTTGGCGAGTAAACCAGACGCATAAAAATACACCTATACATATATAACCAACATCCATTTGAAAACCGATGGAGCGTAG
>NC_051414.1:39797492-39797646 GCF_015228065.2 Penaeus monodon
ACGGGATGATATATATTTTTTTAAGGGTCACTAAAATTTTTCTTTAAAGAAGGATGAAAGACAGGGAGGGGATTTTTGGATTTCGTTTCGTGTGTGCATAAAATCGGTCTATTTAAGTCTGTGGGAGGGGTGAGTCATGCGGTTGGGGGGTGAA
>NC_051414.1:39798471-39798947 GCF_015228065.2 Penaeus monodon
GCAAACCTTGAATATTCGCACAGCCCGAAAACAATTTTTTTTTTTTTTCACCGGGAACATTCTTATTTTTACAAAGGTGATTACTAGCTCTTTACAAAGTCATCCTCAAAGGCAAGTATTCTCCTAAAAAAACTGGCAAGTGACATTAACACAAACCACAGGCTTATGAAACACGAATAAAACAACACCCGATCAGCTTGTCCGGAGTCGAACCCGGTGTTGCCATTGATATTTCCACAAAACCGCTAGAATGGATAAAAAATAAAAAAAAACGCTAGGCATAGAAGTTTATTTTTTTCCGCTAAAGGGACTTAAAGGATCGATAAATATAGCATATTTTCATATGTAGATTTTAGCTCAAAAACTCTAGAAAAGTTGCTAGGATGGCAACACTGTTCGAAAAGCTCGAGACTTCAAAAGCGAGATTTCGAAGCTTCGGAAAATCGGTTCGTTTGATGAGGATATACAAAACGTCG
>NC_051414.1:39798982-39799148 GCF_015228065.2 Penaeus monodon
TCGACTTGCTTAGCATAAATAAAAGGAGGAAATACTTATGGCCGTAAAAAAGGGAAAGAAAAAAATGATAAGAGAAAAAAATGACTCGACGAGATAAGAGAAAGAAAGATAAGCCAGATTATGCGAAGTTAAGCAACAAAGGCAATACCACATAAGCCCCCCCCCC
>NC_051414.1:39799166-39799462 GCF_015228065.2 Penaeus monodon
TCCAAATCCAAATGTATGAAAAGGAGTAAATAAACATAAGGCAGGGAAGGGACATGAAAGAAAGCGAAATCGCACAACACACACCAAAAAATAGGCAACTCTCGTAAAAGTACATCGTTCTTATTCGCACAAGTACACCGTTCTTATTCGCACAGTACTTAAATGTAATCGCCCTCCTCATTCGCCGAGTTTTACAGAGTGCTTAGAGAAACCCTGACTTTATTTCCACGAAGTTATGTACAAACATCTGCAAGACTTAGTACGGGCTTTCATCTACGAGAGATAATGAACTAAAG
>NC_051414.1:39799742-39799940 GCF_015228065.2 Penaeus monodon
GAACAATTCGTAAAAACGCACCCTTTATATATTTTTTTAGAATATAGTGTGCAGAGTTACATAATAAACAATAATAAGGAAGAAGTGAACGAGAGTGAAAGGATATGGAACAAATTTAAGTTACAAACAACATACTGTTTACGAACATGACATTTTTGATGTAAGAACGGCCAAATTCAGCTTGGCCTCTCTCACCAG
>NC_051414.1:39800101-39800167 GCF_015228065.2 Penaeus monodon
AAGAGAGACCGAGACAACAAGAGAAAAACTAAAACTTCACCATACATTCCATAGATAATACAGACT
>NC_051414.1:39800210-39800474 GCF_015228065.2 Penaeus monodon
AAAAAAAAATATGTTTTACGAGCTCCCTTCCTAACCCACCAATACCAGACATAATGTGTTTACCAGTGTGCCTATCTGAAGCAACCATCATCACTCCTACCATAAACGCACCACTCAGCCTAGTGTGGTTCTAAAAGCTACCTTAATCAGCGCCCGTCAACGAGGATGTTGCCATGACTATCATATCGTTGTAGTCATGGTTTTACGAATTATGTGTCTACTTGGTTGAAGGTCTTGCTAACGGCCGGTTATCTAACGAATTAG
>NC_051414.1:39800898-39801008 GCF_015228065.2 Penaeus monodon
CACTCCTAATTGCCATTTTTTTCATGTTCTTCCTATGTAAATAAATATATATATATTTACGAGATGTCTACGTCTTTGATAACAAATGTGCTTTTGGCTCAGAGCAGGTT
>NC_051414.1:39801307-39801470 GCF_015228065.2 Penaeus monodon
CATCATATCCAATCCAGTTTCGAAAAACAAACAGTTCAAGTGATTTACATTTCCCATTATCACTTACCACAGTCAACCTCCTCCCCCCATCCTCCAACACCAGCCTATCTATCATCCTATCTATTAGTCAGCCTCCATCTTCGTCTGTCTTGGCCATTACCTC
>NC_051414.1:39801679-39801820 GCF_015228065.2 Penaeus monodon
TGACCTGTTCATCCACTTGCTTCTCTGTTAAGTGCCTTGCTTTACAGCCTGCCTGCTTATCTACATGTCCACCTCCCTCGCATTTTTGGTTGTCGACTCGTGTTGGTTTTCGTAAATTCTGAAAGTTGTCGGTTATTGTAT
>NC_051414.1:39802077-39802208 GCF_015228065.2 Penaeus monodon
CCCTTCTTCATTCAACATTTTACTCCGTCCTGTCAACTCATCAAAGTAAGTCAATCAGAAATCCACATCTTTTTTTTATTGTTCATCAGACACACTTCCTCGCCAGTTTCTAATTCTTGCTATTTCAAAAT
>NC_051414.1:39802649-39803467 GCF_015228065.2 Penaeus monodon
CCTAATCTTTCTCAGTGAAGTCATTAGTCGCAAAACTGGATCGGGGATTTGACTTCGTTAAAGAAACAGATGATTCTGATGAGGTCTGCCACGTCGCCACGAAGGGAGGGGGAAGGGAAGGGAAAAATGGAGAGAGAGGAAAGGGCGAGTAAAGAGGGGAAATGGAGGAGGGTAAGATAGGAGAAGAGGAAGGGAAAGGGAAAATGGAGAGAGAGAGGAAAGGGCGAGTAAAGTAGGGACATGGAGGAAGGGAAGATAAATGCGGGGGAAGGAATTGAAAAATGGAGAGAGAATAGGGCGAGTAAAGAGGGGAAATGGAGGAAGGGAAGATAGGAGAAGGGGAAGGGAGGGAAATTTGGAGAGAGAAGAAAGGGCCAATAAAGAGGGGGATTGGAAGAAGGTAAGACAAGGGAGAGAATATGAGAAGGAGAAGGGAAAGAGGATGAAAAGGGAAAAGGAAAGGGCGAATAAAGAGAGCAAATGGAGGAAGGCAAGATAAGGGAGGGGGAAGGAAAGGAAAAATGGAGAGGAAGGAGAGGACGAATAAAGAGGGGAAATAGAGGAAGGTAAGATAAGGGAGGGAATATAAAAGGGGAAGTAAAAGAGGATGAGAGGGAAAGGGAAGGAGAATGAAGAGAGGAATTGAAAGAAGGGAGGATGAATGAATGGGAGGGAAAGGGAAGAATAAAGAGAAAGGAAGGGATAATAAAGAGAGGAAATGGAAGAAGGCAAGAGGGAAAATGAGAGGGGGACGAAGGGAAAATAGAGAGGAAGGAAAGGGATAAGGAAGGATGAATGAATCGGGGAAGAGGGAAGAG
>NC_051414.1:39803503-39803715 GCF_015228065.2 Penaeus monodon
AGGGGGAAAAAGGGGGAAAAAAAGGAAAAAAGGGAAAGGGAAAGGGGGAAGGAAGGAAGAAAAGGAAGGAAGGAAAAGGAAGGGGGGAAAAAGGGGAAGGGGAAGGAAAAAGGAAAGGGGGGAAAGGGAAAGGGAAAGGGAAAGGGGGAAGGAGGGAAGGGAAAAACAGGAAAGGGGAAAGAAAGGGGAAAGAAAGGGGAAAGGGAAAAGGG
>NC_051414.1:39803745-39804070 GCF_015228065.2 Penaeus monodon
TTTTAGGAAAAAATGGGAAAAGGGAAAGGAAGGGGGGGGGATAGGGGGAAAAAGGGAGGGGAAGAAGGGGGGAAAAAAAGAAAAAAGAAAGGGGGGGAAAAGGGGAAACGGGAAAAAAGAAAAAAAAAGGTAAAAGGAGGGACAAAGAAAGGGGGGAAAGGGGAAAAAGGAAAAGGGAGGGGAAAATGAAAAGGGGGGAAAAAAAAGGGAAAAAAAAGGTGGAAGGGGGGCAGGGGGAAAGGAAAAAGAGGGGGGGGAAAAAGGGGGAAAAATGATGAGGGAAAAGGGGGGGAAAAAGGGAAAGGTTAAAGGGTGGAGGGAAAAA
>NC_051414.1:39805398-39805526 GCF_015228065.2 Penaeus monodon
TGGTTTGTCAAAAGAGAGGGTGACAAAAAAACAAAAAACCAGATTTTACCCCCCCACTGAAAAACCCCCCAACCCACAAAAAGAAAAAGAAAACCCTCAAAATTTAGAACGAAACAAAAATACACAAA
>NC_051414.1:39805767-39806535 GCF_015228065.2 Penaeus monodon
ACCCAAAGCAAAAGTATAAAAAAAAAGAAGAAAAAAACCCCCGAAATGATTTTGCAACAAAAACAACGGGCATAGAGAAAAACAATAAAACAGGACCCCGAGTGGGGAAAAAACTTTTTTTCCCCGGACTCAAAACGGGGAAAAAAACCCCGTTTTCTTTTTCACGAAAAAAGGACTTTAAAAGGTTTTTTTTGGGAATTTTCAAAGGTGGTTTTAAAAAAGGCCGCTTCGGGTTTAAAAACCCAAAAATTTTATATCGGGCCATTTAATTTAAAGAAGGAGTGAAAAGGGGGCGAGGGTTTTGTAAACCCCTCTTTGGCCCCTGGGTTGGGGGAAGGGAGAAAAAAAAGGGGAGAGGGGGGGGGAAAGAGGGGGGAGGGGGGAAAGGGGGGGGAGGATGGGAGGGGGGAGGAGGGAAAGGAGGGGGGAGGAGAAGGGGGAAGGGAGGAGAGGGGGGGAGGATGGAGAGGGGGAGGATAGAGGAAAGGAGGAAGGAGGGGAGAGGGGGGAGGGAGGAGAAGGAGGGGAGAGGAGGGAGGGAGGAGAAGGAGGAGGAGGTTGTATACAATCTCTGAAGGGAGAGAAAGAGGAGAGAGAATGGAGGAGAGGGGAAAGGGTGGAGGAGAGGGGAAGAAAGGGAGTGGGAGAAAAGGGAAGAAAAATGGAGAGAGAGATGGCAGACGAATAGAAAGAGTTTAAAAGAAAAGGAGACATAAAGAGGCAGACAGGCAGACATACAGAATGAGACAAAGGCAGAGACACAGAGAA
>NC_051414.1:39806602-39806980 GCF_015228065.2 Penaeus monodon
AACGATGCTTTATTTTTTAAAACTTTACCACTTTAACACTTTACCAAAACACCCTCGAACATCAATATTTCCCCCAAAAACCAGTTACCCAATATGATAAAAATTATTTCCCTCCCACTTTAAAAAAAACCCACCCGCCCCGATATAATGGTCCCCTTTCAAAAAACGAAAGGTCTCTTTCCCAATACATTCAGACGTATCAATGTCAATGTATTTTATTCCCGGAGCACAAAATTGGTTCGCGTGATCGGCGAGTGGGATTCGAACATGAGCTTTGCAACTTGTCAAGAGAAGATTGCATGCCGAGATACTTAAACAGCTGGCAGGCGTTCTATAGATGGCTACAGACTCGTATGTAAATAGACTGTAGCTTTTGCC
>NC_051414.1:39807336-39807543 GCF_015228065.2 Penaeus monodon
CCAGACTTACAAACTCACAGACTTAAAAAACGATTCGTAACATCATGCATAGAAAGAGCCGTCTGCTAGGTCACGAGAGGTCACGAGAGGTCACGAGAGGTCAAAGAGCAGAGGCGTTACTATGGTTGTGTTGGTGTTGGGGGGGGGAGGGGTATGGAGGCGTAAAATGTAAGGGGAAAAGTAGGTTTATAAGCCAATTCTCACACT
>NC_051414.1:39807903-39808005 GCF_015228065.2 Penaeus monodon
CTGTCTGTCTGCCTCTTTCATTGTCAGTGTGTATGTTCATTTGTATGTCTTAATATTACTTTGCTATTTCCATAATAAACAATATGAAAGTAATGATAGTCT
>NC_051414.1:39809339-39809758 GCF_015228065.2 Penaeus monodon
GCTATTCCAAAATTTCATTATAATCTCACATTCTTTATTACGCAATGAAACTCAATAATCTGCACATCTCTGCAAGTTGTACATGTCTCTCTTGCATCATCAACACCATCTTGAGTTCCCATTTGCAGCCTTATCTTGCAACATCGTTACTTTGAAGCTCCCTTTTTAGCATCCTTTATATCCATCTTGCAACATCCCTATAGTAGAGACTTTCAGCTCATATAGTTTGTTAATAAAACTAAAATATAACCGATCACAGCGTCACCATACTCACTATACTTTGTCACGAGGCACCATACCCATCGCCATGTCAGGTCTTTTCCTTTCGCACCCAATTTTGAACCCTATGACATCTATGCCTTTAGGCTTGTTTTCCCTTATAACTACGACCATCGCGAGAAGAACGTGGAGGGGGAGTG
>NC_051414.1:39809942-39810197 GCF_015228065.2 Penaeus monodon
TTGAGATGATTTGAAGTATCAAAACGATTTGTCACTAGAACAGTAATCAAAATCTAGATACTTAAAATGCGAATATTAAAGGGGATGAATGAGCTGATATAAATATGAGTATTAAGACGAAAAACTATTACTATTTATTACTAGTCAGTCGTCGTGTCTTTCGTTGTCTAGACGTGTGCAAATAAATACTGTAATATCGATAAGGGATCGACATAGCAATGACATATTTTCAAACATGCATGACGATTTATTTAA
>NC_051414.1:39810442-39810543 GCF_015228065.2 Penaeus monodon
CGTAACTGAGACAGAAATGACGATGATATTAACAAGTGATAATAATATGATTTAATTACAAATGGAACCCATCAGGTTTGGACTAAAAAAACTAAAAAAAT
>NC_051414.1:39810720-39810959 GCF_015228065.2 Penaeus monodon
TCCACAAGATACTGTATTTTTACGTTGCATTAATTATATTACGTAATACACTAATCAGAAACTTAGTGGGTATTATTAGACCGAAATCCTTAGTAGAGAGGATTTAAAGATGAAATTGGATGAGCCGAATGCTATAATATGTAGAAAATAATATTTAACGAGTATTTAAGGATTAAATATCGAATAAGCAGATCACATTTTATAGAAAACAGAATGCTATGTAGGAATTTGAGTAGGGT
>NC_051414.1:39811501-39811599 GCF_015228065.2 Penaeus monodon
ATCCTCAGCCCCCCCCCCTCCCCTTTCTCTCTTATCTCCTTCCTCTCTACCAAACATCTCAGACCGTCCGTCTCCCCTCTATCTGTAAGCTCCCCTAA
>NC_051414.1:39811938-39812010 GCF_015228065.2 Penaeus monodon
TATATACCGTTATTTGCACTCGATTTAATCCTACATTCATTTCTTCATTTTTCCTCTTTATTACACACCACA
>NC_051414.1:39812159-39812319 GCF_015228065.2 Penaeus monodon
ACATAATGTATTTATTATTTTTTTACGTTTTCTAAATTTCCTGTTCTTTTATTTTGTTTATATCTTTGTCTCACATTTATTTATTGATTATTTTGTTTCGTTTCGATTTTGTACACTATATTTTTCTTTATTTTAAGAATTACACAACTTTTTTTATGAT
>NC_051414.1:39812440-39812729 GCF_015228065.2 Penaeus monodon
CTTTTCCTTTGTTGCTGTTTATAATTATCTATCCCGCCTCCACACCTTATTTATTATCATGTGTATATTTTTCATCTTTTTCTTCCCCTTACTTCTTATTAATCTCTTTGTTCATTTAACTTTTGTCATTTATTTTCTCCTTTATGTTTTTCCTTCTCTCACATTTTTCTTTATCTCTCTCTTTCTCCTTTCTCCTTTCCTCCTTCCGTCTCTCTGTTTGTCTCTCTTTCTCTCTTTCTCTTTTTCCAGCTTTATGAATTTCTGTCTCTATTTCTCTCTGTTTTTTCTG
>NC_051414.1:39812813-39813103 GCF_015228065.2 Penaeus monodon
TCTTTCCATCATTTTCCTCTTTCTCTCTCTACCTCCCAATTCATCTTCTTTTCCCTCTCACTTTCTCTCTCTCCTCCCTTATCAGCGTCTCTTCTTCGCCCCATTTTCTCTCTTTCTCTTTCCTTCTCCCCCTCATTCTACCTCCCCCTCTCTCTCTTTCCCTTCCTTTCTCCCCTCTCTCTTTCCCTTCCCTTCTCCCTCCCTCCTTCTCTTTTTCTCTTCTCTCATTTCCTTCTTCCTCCCTCTTTCTCTCTTTCCCTTCCCTTCATCTCTTCCCTTGTACCCTCTTT
>NC_051414.1:39813134-39813297 GCF_015228065.2 Penaeus monodon
AACCAGCCATGACCTACCCCCACCCCCCTCTCCCCTCCCCATGTCTCACCAACACAAATCTCTCTCCCCTTCTGCAACTGTCTCTCTCTGTCTCCCCTCTGCTTCTCCCCTCACCAGGTGTCCTCCCCTCGTCTCTCTAAAGAATATGTTTAATGTTATGATA
>NC_051414.1:39813552-39813683 GCF_015228065.2 Penaeus monodon
ATCGCGATTTTTTCAAAATATTCTTTATTCTTTTCTGTTCTCTAATCCTGTAATTTTCTCTTTCTTGGATTTATTATTGTCTCTTGTGTCTCTTTTAATCCACTGACTCATTCTCTCCCCTTTTCTCCCCT
>NC_051414.1:39814689-39815460 GCF_015228065.2 Penaeus monodon
GTCCTCCTCCCGTCTCTCACTCCCTTTTCTCTTCATTTCATCCTCTTTCGCCCTTCTCTCTCTTCCCCTATCACTCTCTCCCACCTCTCCCTTCCCTTCCCTCCTCTCCCTCTATCCCTCTCTCCCACCTCTCCCTTCCCCTTCCCTCCTCTCCCTCTATCCCTCTCTCCCACCTCTCCCTTCCCTTCCCTCCTCTCCCTCTATCCCTCTCTCCCACCTCTCCCTTCCCCTTCCCTCCTCTCCCTCTATCCCTCTCTCCATCCTCTCCCTCTATCCCTCCTCTCCCCTCTCCTCCTCTCCCTCTCTCCCTCCTCTCCCTCTATCCCTCCTCTCCTCCTCTCCCCCTATCCCTCTCTCCCTCCTCTCCCCTATCCCACCTCCCACCCATCCCTTCCCTTCCTTCTCTCTTCCCCCCACTTCCCTCCCTCCCCCCTACTTCCCTCCCTTCCCTCCACTCCCCCTCCACCTTGAGTTTCCTTAATGGTATTAAACGTCGATTTGATCAAGGTGGGGGGAGGGGGGAGGAAGGGGGGCACAACCAATCTCTCGTGTTATTGTTGGTGGGGGTTGGGGTGGTTGTGGGGTTGGGTGAGGGTTGGGTGGGGGTTATGTGGGGGAGTTGGGGAGTGGGGTTTGGTGGAATGGCGGAGGTTGGGGTTTGGTGGGAGTTAGTGGTGGGGAGTTGGTGGGGGTGAGGGTGGGGATGGTGCGATGGGGGTGTGGAGTTGGGTGGGGGGGATTGTGGTGGGGGTTAATGATGGGGCGGGGGGG
>NC_051414.1:39815589-39815655 GCF_015228065.2 Penaeus monodon
TATAAAGTTCTTTGACATCGTTGAGACTACGAACAGTAACAATAACATTATTATTGTTAACATCAG
>NC_051414.1:39816036-39816192 GCF_015228065.2 Penaeus monodon
ACAACCGGATACATTTGCCAAAGCTGTTTCTGTTCTAGCTGTTAATTACCGGTTAATTAGTTGCTATTCTCCGTGTCGTTCTGGGAGGCAGGAGGAGGTAGGGAAGCTGTTGAATAGTAGGGCGGATTTACGAAAGGGAAGAGATGTGGATAATTC
>NC_051414.1:39816388-39816957 GCF_015228065.2 Penaeus monodon
ATTATTATTACACAAGACTGTGATCTGTTATCAATAATTTAAAGTGAATTAGCAATAATAATGATACTGATTATGATAATAATAACACAGACAACCAAAACAATAATAAATAAACACCAAAAAACAAAAAAAAGGTAAATAAAATATAAAAAAAATTATCGAAAATTCATTAATAAAAAAGGGCCCCTGAACGAGCATAAGCAAAAAATCCCACCTCCCTATAGCGGGCCACTCATCGAGCAAACAATAGCTTCGTGGACAGACCAGGTTGGGAATTTTATTATCAGCATCGGGCAGGCAGGACAGGATCCAATGGTAAATATGGAATTAGTGAGGGATTACTGCCTGGACGAGGAGGATTAGATCCTTTATTCAGGGAGAATTGGATCCCTCTTGATGCTGCCGACGTAATCCAGATGCTCTTTTTTTTTTTGCCTTATTCTTCCTCGTCTTCTTTTGTGGGTTTGTAAATGTGATCCGCGGAATTTATGATTTTTGTTGATTTGGGTATGATGATGGAATGGCGTTTGGGTTTAGCATAACAAATGGCCATATTTTTTTCTCCTCTC
>NC_051414.1:39817027-39817125 GCF_015228065.2 Penaeus monodon
CGCTGTGTTTTGCTTTGTTTGATGACGAATTGGATAATAATAACAGTGAGGATAAAGGTAACAATAGTTACGACGATGATGACGGATTATTTGTATGT
>NC_051414.1:39817281-39817460 GCF_015228065.2 Penaeus monodon
ACGCCTTTCTTGCTCGCTGTCTTCCCTTCCCCGTCATCAACGACAACGGCCCGAGGCAATGTTGCAGAGAGTGCACATCGCCTCACTTGCAAGTTGCTCTCCGCTTCATTCCCTTTCGCTACAATACTGTCTCGTAATACCATGACCGTTGGAGATCTAAGATATTTTGCTGCAATAAA
>NC_051414.1:39817550-39817672 GCF_015228065.2 Penaeus monodon
GTATTGACTATCATTTAGGGGGGGGAAGTCTGGTGGGGGGGGGGCTCTGGGGGGATGAGGGTGAGAAGGATAAAGGGGGGGAGGAGGGGAGGGAATGTTGGCTTGACACGCACGCACGCACG
>NC_051414.1:39818295-39818606 GCF_015228065.2 Penaeus monodon
CCTAGTCACTCCAGCAGAATTCCCAAAAGCACAAAGAGGATTAGAATGTGTTGTCAGCTGTTGTCAGCTGTCAGCGGTATCGGGTCGTCCTTAGTGTTCCAACATTGTGTCAAACTTTTAAGAATTGCGTGGAAGGAGGTTGGCAGTTGTCAGGCTTACCAACACCGAGAGAAACTTTCAACAGTCGTGTGGTGTTGGCAAGTCGTTTCAAGGTGGAAGGAGGTTGGCAGTTGTCAGGGTAGTTGTCAGAGAGAAATATTTATTCACTGAGGATGTGATTCCGTGTTGTTCCATTCATCAAAAATAATTTA
>NC_051414.1:39818935-39819179 GCF_015228065.2 Penaeus monodon
TACACAAACCAACCATACCAGAGCAACACACCTGGCAACCCCCCCACCACCTGCCAACGCTTCCATCACGACACCGAGCTAACTCTCCCACCTGCCAACAACAACGAGGCGCGTTGTCAGCCGCTTCCACCACCGTCATCAGCGCTGACGAACGGCTACGCAACGAGCGAGGAGGCGTGAGGATCACAGCATCACGAGCGCCTGTCTGTCTCTTGATCTCCCAGGTTGGCGGTCAATATGGCAA
>NC_051414.1:39820105-39820711 GCF_015228065.2 Penaeus monodon
TCCTCGCAACAGAATTATCAAAAAAAAAAAAAATGAAGAGAACAGAAGCAGCACCACGCCCACCCAGAGCACAGAAACGACTGGCTGAGCATCGCAAAGCGCAAGGAGCACTCCCCATGGCGACTGTGAGGGGCACTCCCCATGGCGACTGTGAGGAGCACTCCCCATGGCGACTGTGAGGGGCACTCCCCATGGCGACTGTGAGGGGCACTCCCCATAGCGACTGTGAGGGGCACTCCCCATAGCGACTGTGAGGAGCACTCCCCATGGCGACTGTGAGGAGCACTCCCCATGGCGACTGTGAGGGGCACTCCCCATGGCGACTGTGAGGAGCACTCCCCATAGCGACTGTGAGGAGCACTCCCCATGGCGACTGTGAGGGGCACTCCCCATAGCGACTGTGAGGAGCACTCCCCATGGCGACTGTGAGGAGCACTCCCCATGGCGACTGTGAGGGGCACTCCCCATAGCGACTGTGAGGGGCACTCCCCATGGCGACTGTGAGGGGCACTCCCCATGGCGACTGTGAGGCGAGCGACAACGTGCTCTGTTTAGCGACAAATGGAGAACAGATAGCGGCTTTTCTAGCAGATTGCTGCTCGTGTT
>NC_051414.1:39822005-39822567 GCF_015228065.2 Penaeus monodon
GTAATTCTAATCGCTTCTTTCAATCACTTCCTTCATTTACTTTCTCATTCCCTCGCTTGATTCACTTCTTTCATTCATTACTGTTTCTCACTTCATTCATTATTATTTCACTTCATTTATTGTCATTTATCACTTCATTCATTCCATCTCTCATTTCATTCATTACTATTTATCACTTCATTTATTACTATTTCTCACTTCATTCATTACCATCTCTCACTTCATTCATTACTATTTATCACTTCATTTATTACTATTTCTCACTTCATTCACTGCCATTTCTCACTTCATTCATTGCCATTTCTCACTTCATTCATTACTATTTCTCATTTCATTCATTCTATTTCTCACTTCATTCATTCTATTTCTCACTTCATATTATTTCTCACTTCATTCATTCTATTTCTCACTTCTATTCATTCATTTTATTTCTCACTTCATTCATTGCCATTTATCACTTCATTCATTCTATTTCTCACTTCATTCATTGCTATTTCTCTCTTTCCCTCCTTTCTTAATTCTTTTCCTCTCCTTTCTTCCTTCTATCCTCTGCCCCCCCCCA
>NC_051414.1:39822910-39823088 GCF_015228065.2 Penaeus monodon
TTGCCTCTAATCTTCCAGAAAATGCATTGGGAAACCTCGCATTAGACTCCATAAAGCACGGAATGTGACAAAATTTCGGGGTAACTTCTCTATTTTTTTTTAATCTTCTAATTTTAGGGATTAATCAACGATATTAGCTTTTCCTGGAAGATGAAGAAAGAAAGAAGAATGGTATGAG
>NC_051414.1:39823125-39823387 GCF_015228065.2 Penaeus monodon
CATTCACATACGATAATAAATATGAGTATTATGACACCCATTTATTGAGCTTTTTGGACAATTTAAAACTCCATTTTCGACGGCATTAAGCCCAAATCATCATGTTTAAAGCATTATTAATTCAGTATCAGATCCCTTAATTACCATAATCATTAACATGTCATTAACACGTCCTCTGCCCAATTCACCTTAATTGACCCCTAATTTGTTTAATTAAACCAATATCTGATATTCTTAATATTGTGATAACATGAAATAAAAT
>NC_051414.1:39823844-39823962 GCF_015228065.2 Penaeus monodon
ACGGCTAGAAACGAGAGACGGAAAGTGTCATGAAGCGTGCATGATGATCTGCCTTCACACCTTAAAGGGGGGGGGGGTAGGAGGCATTATGGGGGAGGGGTAAGAGATTATCTATTTA
>NC_051414.1:39824806-39824970 GCF_015228065.2 Penaeus monodon
CACACACACACACCGACTGAACATTTTGGCGCCAAAATACGGTCGGTTAAACCACAAAACGCATGTTTTCTTCGAGAGGAATTTTCTTAGTCTCATGAACAGATAGATAAATAGATCAATAAATGCATCGACGCCGAAGCAAGTAGAGTAAACGATTAACAGGC
>NC_051414.1:39825008-39825072 GCF_015228065.2 Penaeus monodon
TGACGCAACAGAAGGAGATTGAGACGAAGAAAATTCGGTCTTTGAATCATTACTGTGAACGACA
>NC_051414.1:39825708-39825930 GCF_015228065.2 Penaeus monodon
GGAATGACAGCGGAGGGCGAATCCTGAAAAAAAAAATCAATAGATAATAAACAAACAAGAATAAAGAAAGAAAGAAAAAAAAAGAAACGAAAGAAATCGGAAAAAAAGGAAATAATAGATAACAGACAAACATGAATAAAAAAGAATGAGAAAATAACGATAATAAATAAGGGAAGAAAAGGTGAATAGGCAACACAATTAATGATGATCGAAACTACGGCG
>NC_051414.1:39825972-39826084 GCF_015228065.2 Penaeus monodon
TCTCCCTCTAAGACCCCCGAAGAACTTATTGCACGGGGGGGGGGGTTATTGCATCAGTGGATTACGTATCAATTGTGTTACGATAGGAAAAGCAACCTTATTGGTCTGTATT
>NC_051414.1:39826990-39827119 GCF_015228065.2 Penaeus monodon
TCATTAGCACTTCTACCAAATTCAGGAAAAAAGGAGACAAAAAACAAAAAAAAAAAGAAAAAGAATGAGAGAAAAAGAAAAAACAATGGCTTCAGCAGCTCATTTTCGCGAAGACAAAATGGATTCTGT
>NC_051414.1:39827403-39827513 GCF_015228065.2 Penaeus monodon
ATCACCCCCCCACCTCACCCCCCCCCCCCACACACACACCTAATGCATGATGGTTGTCGTTCATTCTTTTTTTTTACAGAATCCATTTTTTTTCTTTACAGAATAAATCC
>NC_051414.1:39827623-39827802 GCF_015228065.2 Penaeus monodon
CTGAATTTGGTAGAAGTGCTAAATGACCGAATTCCAGTGGAAATTATTCTTGTTTTGTTGTTAAGGCTTCGTTTTTATTCGTTTTCTTCTTTCTCCTCTTTTACTTCATTTTCTTTTTTTTCTTTTTTTTCTTTTTTTGGACTTCCACCTTAGAGAGTTCTTTGTGCTATATTTACCTT
>NC_051414.1:39828059-39828302 GCF_015228065.2 Penaeus monodon
CACATATACATATCATCCATTCCACACACACGCTTATATACACCACCTCATGAATACATGAATTCATGCACAGGCGCTCACCATACAGAATTCGCAGAAAGATTTGGCAACGATTCACTTCAGGAAATCTCGTTCTGCCGAACACTTCTGATGTCTGAAGTGTTTTCATCATGTCTGAAGGGAAGTGAGAGAGGTGGGGATAAAGAGGTGGGAAATGTTGGGAGGGATGAAGGAAGGGAAGAC
>NC_051414.1:39828601-39828665 GCF_015228065.2 Penaeus monodon
CTCAAAAAACAAAAAAGTCCCCCTTCACCTTCCTCCCGCGGGCGAGTCACAAAGGCAGGAGGAC
>NC_051414.1:39829072-39829812 GCF_015228065.2 Penaeus monodon
TGAAACTTTCAATATACTCTTGCATAATTCGATACATCAAACACAAAATACTTTCAGTACAAACCTACATTGCAACCTACATCATAGACAACATTATAACAGTATCACCTGCAACCAAACAATAAACCTTTTTACCCAGCATCATGACCTACATTGCAATCTACAATAGTCTGCACTATAACCAACACTACAGTATTTACATATATCAAAACTTACAACATAACAACACCTGCAACACACAGCCTGACTATAACCTACAACACTGCCTGCTCTAAAAAAAACATACTATAACCTGTACTTTCATCCACAGAGTAACCTACATTATGGTATAAATCAAATTCAGATACATAGCGTATAGCCCAGCCTGCATTATAAAGTATAACCGTGATTATAATCTATATTATAACCTGCACCATCACCTTGTGTTTGATTTTTGACGCTTAGAATCAAAATTGGGCCGCAAAAAAAATAGATATTGAATTTCCTAGGATTTTTTTTTTTTTCGTTTTTCAGTATCTAGTAAATAGAATAAATGTTTGTTGAATATTCTGAATTTTCTTTCTTTTTGTTATTTTATACAACAACAACAACAGCGAAAATCCTACACTTAAATGAGGTTCAAAGTTGAGAAAATTTAATAATAAAAAAAAGAAAAAATCTGTTGTTTCTGATGCATTTGCTATTGTCATTAAATTATATGTTTGTTATTATAATTTGCATAGTAATTACAATAGTCACTG
>NC_051414.1:39829863-39830073 GCF_015228065.2 Penaeus monodon
ATCAAGTACTATTACTATTACTGGCTCAGCTGTATTGTGCCGTCACCATTATTGTTATCACTATGCTGTCTAATGCTGTCGATATTATGCTGTTGTTGATATTGTTAAGACGCTGATTTCGTAGTTATATCAATGCTATCACTCTAGTTAGCATTCCTTCGCTGTTATCATAACATCATCGCTATCTTTCCTTTCTTGCCACCATTTTCA
>NC_051414.1:39830125-39830378 GCF_015228065.2 Penaeus monodon
CACCGTCTTTGTCATCATCAAGATTGCGTGACAGAGACCAATGCCAGCCCATCACCCGACTCCCATTTTCTATGCGCGAATGCTGAAATATCGCTGATGGGGGAGACTAAGCTAATCTAGTGTAATAGCCTCTCCCGCTCTGAAGAAATGATAATAATAACTTTACCAGGTATGATTATTTATTTTTATATATTTTTATATATACATTGACTTTATTCTTGTCGTCCTCCATATTTTTTTTTTCTTTTTAAAC
>NC_051414.1:39830402-39830577 GCF_015228065.2 Penaeus monodon
TTGGATTAATTTTATCGATGATCAAATAATCTCGATATTTATTATGATTAGATTTTTTTTTTATATATTGTGCATTATGTAAATTTACAAGCGAATTTTTTTAGATGGATTTAGCAGTTCCTTCATAATATCTTCTTCCAGGCTAAAGTGAGCGAGATTTTTTTGCAATTGCAAG
>NC_051414.1:39830811-39830980 GCF_015228065.2 Penaeus monodon
CAACGCCCTGTTCTACCCCCTCCTCCCCCCTCCCCCTCTCTTGCTCTCACATTTTCGAGAATCAAATATATCCTTAGATTTTTCCCCCAGCTTTACAGAATATCAGATATGAAGTAAGTAGACATGCTCATAAATAGTCATACTTCAGTCACTGATACTGTTCCTAACA
>NC_051414.1:39831350-39831837 GCF_015228065.2 Penaeus monodon
ATTAAGCAAAAACCTTAATAATTTTGAAAAATTTAATTAACTCGACCAAATATCTTAAAACAAGAATTTTAAAATATATTTATCAATTTATTTATTTGTTCATTTATCTGTTTGTTCATTTGTGTGTTTGTTCATTTATCTGTTTTTTTTGTGTATCTGTTTGTTCATTTATCTGTTTGTTCATAATCTGTTCTTTTCTTCATCTTTTTACATTAAGTACTGGATTTTTTTCATTAATTATCGCATCACAACAATACAATTTTTTAATATCAGAATTCTCTCCCAAAGATAAATGAAAGATAAAGAAAAAGATATAGAAAAAATCTAGAAAAAAAAATCTAGAAAAAATATAATGCATACAGACATGATGATTAAATCGAGTAAATATGTAGAATAATTGAATGATTAAGTGAGTGGATAAATGAATAAACGGGAAGATAAATAGAAAATTTAAATAAACAAATTAATGTATGGTTAAGTTGCCCAA
>NC_051414.1:39832212-39832484 GCF_015228065.2 Penaeus monodon
AAAAACAAACCTTCCCCACCACCCCATTCCCTCCCCCCCCAAAAAAAAACTACCTCCCCACCCCCCAAAAAAAGCATTATCACGAAAAATAAAGTGCCATAGACGCCCATTAGTGCCCGGGCGTAACGAGACGCTTTATGGGCGCGATAGAAATGGATTCGCTCGTGGGCGGCCTCGCAGGTGGTGCAACGAGCCCGATACTCGAGCGATGGATCACGCCCGTGCGTCGATGGGCGGCCGGGGGAGTCGGCGCTGGAGCTCTCTTTTCTCTC
>NC_051414.1:39833664-39833781 GCF_015228065.2 Penaeus monodon
TGTTCCACAGACTGTATATATGCAGTACATGACCTCAACTCCTTAGGGCCAACTTTAAATCAACGGTCAAAAGCTAATCGTATCCTTGAGCAGCCGCGGCTCGAAGCTACGAATCAT
>NC_051414.1:39834171-39834604 GCF_015228065.2 Penaeus monodon
ACAAGTACCATAAGTATATAAGTACCAATGACAGAAAAGGTCACGCACGGAGGTCACGCTCAGAGGTCACGCACAGAGGTCACGTTCAGAGGTCACGCTCAGAGGTCACGCTCTGAGGTCACGCTCAGAGGTCACGCTCAGAGGTCACGCTCAGAGGTCACACACAGAGGTCACGCTCAGAGGTAACGCTCTGAGGTCACGCTCAGAGGTCACGCAAAAAGGTCATGCAGCCCAAGAGGACACCAATATCATCGGCGAAGAGCTTTGAATAAATTATGAGTCTGTTATGCATGGCAATTTTTTTCATGAAGGGAAGCCATTCATCGCCTTATCCCCGGGAGGTCAAGCTGGGTCAAAGGGGCGTGGTCATTCCACTTCCCAGACCACGCCCACTCAAGGGAGCGGTTTGTCCATTTAGGAGGAAATATTTTTT
>NC_051414.1:39834658-39835328 GCF_015228065.2 Penaeus monodon
GTTTTTTTGTCTTCCGTTTCTTTATTGCTTCTATGTCTTCTTGTTTCTTTTCTTCTCTTTTCCTTCTCTTTTCCTTCTCTTTTCCTTCTCTTTTCCTTCTCTTTCCTTTTTCATTTCTTTTTCATTTCTTTTCATTTCTTTTCATTTCTTTTCATGTCTTTTCATGTCTTTTCATTTCTTTTTTCATTTCCTTTCATTTCTTTCATTTCCTTCCATCACCATTACTATCATTCTTATCATTCTCTTTTGCTTCCTCCATTCCCTCTTCTTCCCCTTTATTTCCGTTGGAATGTCACTTCGCTATTTTTCTTATTTCTCTCTTTCCTTCTCTTTTTCTTCTCCTTTTCTTCTCCTTTCCTCCTCTCTCTTTCTTCTCGTTTTCTTTTCCTTTTCCTTCTCTTTTTCTTCTCCTTTTCTTCTCCTTTCCTCCTCTCTCTGTCTTCTCGTTTTCTTCTCTTTTTTTCTCCTTTCCTCCTCTCCTCCTCTCTTATTCTCTCTGTCTTCTCGTTTTCTTCTCCTTTCCTCCTCTCCTCCTCTCTTATTCTCTCTGTCTTCTCGTTTTCTTCTCTTTTTCTTCTCCTTTTTCACTTCGTTATTACGTCATTTCGAAGGCGATAGAGAGAGACAAACTTAAAAAGAGAAATTATATAAATAATCTTTTTCTTATTTC
>NC_051414.1:39835595-39835894 GCF_015228065.2 Penaeus monodon
AATTACCCAACTAACTTTATCGAAGAAGAATCTCCCCCTCCCCCCCCAAAAAATGCACATAAACTAAAAAATAAAACAAAATTATGATAATAATCCCATTTTCTTAAAATCAGTAATTACACCTTCAACGGAAGTAACCGAAAACGTAAGAAAATGTAATGGGTTAAGCCTAGGGACCCATTAACATATTTCCCCCCCCATTCTATTGTTATTATTATCATTTTTTTCTTCTTTTCCGAAAGGGGCGATTCACCGCGAACGATTAGCAATAAAAGTATCGGAATGTGGATAGAGGGTGG
>NC_051414.1:39835928-39835992 GCF_015228065.2 Penaeus monodon
AGGGGTTACACTATTTTTTTTGTATCGCCTGGACACGTTTTTTGTTTTTGTATTTGTCTAATTC
>NC_051414.1:39836601-39837057 GCF_015228065.2 Penaeus monodon
CTTATCCTATCATTCTGCGTTATCTTTCTTCTCTAATTCCTCGTTTTTAGGTGTATGTTCGTTGTATTATACAAAAAAAAAAAAAAATAATAAATAGAAAATGGATTAAGAAAATAGGAAGAGATAATAAGAAAAAAAAAAAAAGGAAAAATAAAACATGACTCACAAAGAAAATCGAAAGAAAGATAAAAAGTAGCGAAAGAAAAACAAAGAAAATGAAAAAATCAAGTTAGAAAACAAACACAATAAAACTGAGAAAAGACAAAGAAAACAAGACAAGTAGCAAATAAAGCATACAAGAAAACATGAAATTTAAAGACAAAAAAGAAAAGAAATACACACAAAAATCAAAACAAATAAAAAAAACATAAACACGAACAAAACAACAAAAACACAAACAAGGAACGCAAACAAGGAACCAAACAACAACCCCCCAGCCCCCTCCCATCCCCCCCC
>NC_051414.1:39837115-39837710 GCF_015228065.2 Penaeus monodon
CCAACAAGTAGGTTCATCTCCGAGATCGCATCGGGAAGGGAAACCGAGCTATTCCCGTTTTCTATGCCGACGCCATTAGCTCTCTCTAATGAGTTGTAAATGAGGTCGTAAGTGAGGGGAGACTCGGCCAATACTAATACACTTGAGAGGGGGAAGGGTGGGGAGGCGGCTTGGGAGAGGGGAGGGGGAGGAGGGGGAGGAGGAGGAAAAGGGGGAAGTAAGGGGAAAGAGGGGAAAGAGGAAGGGAGGGAAGTGAGGAGGAAAGGAGGGAAGGAAGGCGAGAGGCGGTATAAGGAGAGGTATTGGTGCTTGGTGAGGTAGATGAGGCGAAAGTGAGGTGTGGGTGGGCTAGGGGAAACAGAGAAGGGGGGAGGGTTAGGTGGGGTGTGGGGGGTGGCTGGTTATGGGGTAGGAGGGGGGGAAAGGGGGACACGTAGGGTTGGGGGGGAATAGAAGGAGGGGGGGGGAGGGAGGTGGTGGGGGTACGTGAGTGAAGGTGGGAGGGAGAGAGGGAGAGGAAGGGAGGTTGGGGTGGGGAGCGTAGGAAAAGATGAGGGGCTTGAAATGTGCGAAAGAAACATGGAGGGGGGGGATT
>NC_051414.1:39837791-39838345 GCF_015228065.2 Penaeus monodon
AGGATTGTTGAGATATGAGATAAGTGAAGATAAAAAAATATATGATTATTGTTACTATTGATTCTCCCTCCTTCTCTCTTCTCTCCCCTCAATCGTTCCTCCCACTCCCTCTGCCACAACCCTCTCCGCCCTTCTACTTAATACCTATCATTCTGCTTTATCTTCTCTCTAATTCCTCAGTTTAGGTGTATGTTCGTTGAAATTATCAAAAAAAAAAAAAAATAAATAATGAAAATGGATTAAGAAAATAGAAGAGATAATAAGAAAAAAAAATGACGGAAAATAAAACATGACTCCCATGAAAATCGAAGAAGATAAAAGTAGCGAAGAACACAAGAACTATAAATCAAGTTAGAAACAACAAGTCATAAACTGAGAAAAGACAAAGAAAACAAGACAGTAGCAAATAAGCATAAAGAAAACATGAAATTTAAAGACAAAAAAAGAAAAGAAAAACAAGAAAATCAAAAGAAAAAAAACAAAACAACGAAAAAAACAAAAAAGAAGAAACAGAGGAACGCAAAAAGGAACAAAAAAGCCAGCCCCAGCCCCCC
>NC_051414.1:39838407-39838730 GCF_015228065.2 Penaeus monodon
TAGGTCAATCCCGAGATCGCATCGGAAGGAACCGAGCATTCCCGTTTCTAGGCGACGGCCAATTAGTCCAGTTAATGAGATTGAAATGAGAGCAGAAGTGAGAGGAGACTGGCAAAACTAAATACACGTTGAGAGAGGAAAGGTGGGGGGTTGAGGGGTTGGGAGAGGAAGGAGGGAGAAGGTGAGGGAATGAAGAGGTGGAAAGAGGGAGATGAGGTAGTAAAGAAGGAAGGGAAGCGAAAGAAGTGGCGAGAAGCGAAGTGCGGATAGATAGAAGGGAGAGAATAGAAGGCAGATGGGATTAGTGGCGATGGTTGAGCTAC
>NC_051414.1:39838795-39839039 GCF_015228065.2 Penaeus monodon
TAGTGCAGGTGTGGTGGGGATGTGCTGGTTATGTGGGTAGCGAGTGGGAGGGACAGTGAGTGAGTGATGGGGTGATAGATAGGAGAGGGGTGGTGGACAGGAGGTGTGTGTGGGGTGTCTGTAGTGAAGTGGGAGGTACCAGATAGATGAAGAAGGAGTTGCGAGTGGGGAGGCGAAGTGTGCCAAAGACTTGACAGACGCATATTGCAAATGGTGCCAGAAACGAGGAACGATGTGGGGGGAT
>NC_051414.1:39840222-39840433 GCF_015228065.2 Penaeus monodon
CCCACAGACTTGAACACAATCAAACCTATCTCAAAGGACCCACAAGTAATCAATCACGTTTGCTATCAATATTTATCAAAGATGACTTACGTAGGCAACGCAGAACAGCAAAACAAAACGAAGACAAAGGCTCAGAAATCGAATATTTATCTGCAGCCATAAGGTGATGCTAAGATGTCATAAATCATCTTTGTGACTGAAGGCGATCTCA
>NC_051414.1:39840872-39841144 GCF_015228065.2 Penaeus monodon
CAATAAACCGATTTACGAATTATCACGATAAAAAGACTAGGAGCGTTATGTACTGTGGTCTGCCAATGCGAAGGTCAGGTGAAGTCGGAGGTCAAATAAATGGATCTGTGGGATAATGTAACTCAATAGGAGACTTATTTCGTTGTACAAACATGTATATATCCGTGAAATGGATTCTATAACAAAGTAAGTGTTGCGGGGAGACCTTTGTTCTGCAGGAGACAGAAGTACACGATAAATGAACGAATGAATATGTGCAGTGTATATATATA
>NC_051414.1:39841454-39841578 GCF_015228065.2 Penaeus monodon
ATAGGACTAAAACTGGGAATAGTTATTTTCATTAATTTTTTTCCTTTTTCATTTATTTTGTTTTTTTTCTTTCTTCGCTGTCTTCTCTTCTGTTTGTTTGTTTGCATTTTCGTTTTTGATTTTT
>NC_051414.1:39841868-39841997 GCF_015228065.2 Penaeus monodon
GAAAGCCTTGTTAATTAACGCCCGTTGCAATGTTGACGTAACTACGCCCATTCAACGGCAACAGCGCCGCCCGTTACTCCATCATCATTGCAAAAGCCCGGATGCCCAATCAGTTTTGTCAACACGTTG
>NC_051414.1:39843078-39843325 GCF_015228065.2 Penaeus monodon
GGGTAGGGGCGATAGATATGGAAGAGGTAGATGGAGAAGAGAGAAAGACGATAAAATTGAGGAGAAGGGAAGGGGGAAGAAAAGAGAATAAAAGATAAAAAGGGGATAAAAGAGAGAAGAATGACTAAAAAGCAAAATAGAGAAAAGGAGGGAAGGCAGAGAATGAAGAAATAGTGAAAGAACAAAAAGAAGATGATACAGAGATAAAAAGGAGGGGGGGGGGTGAGAAAGAGGTCGGAAGGAGAGC
>NC_051414.1:39843362-39843542 GCF_015228065.2 Penaeus monodon
GGGGGCAATTATTGCAATATTGCAGTGTTGCGTTGTGACTAGGCTCCCCCCCCTTCCCCCCAACGAAAGCCTACAACTTATACACAAAATACAATATATATACACAATGCGGATATTCCGTTTGTTGTGGGTGTTCCAATATACCTGTTGTTGTTGTAGTTTCTTCTATTGACCTGTCCG
>NC_051414.1:39844033-39844574 GCF_015228065.2 Penaeus monodon
TTCTCTCAACGTAGATCCGGTTGCTTGCTTGTGCATCCGACGAGATAATGGAGATGACAAGCGTTCTGATTGGACATTCAAACCATCCTGACACCCCCTTCCCCCTTCCCCAACCCCTAATCCACCCCCCTTCCCCAACCCCTACCCCCTTCCCCAACCCCTACCCCCTTCCCCAACCCCTACCCCCTTCCCCAACCCCTACCCCCTTCCCCAACCCCTACCCCCCTTCCCCACCCCCTAACCCACACCTAATCATCAGCTCCCCCCTTCTCCACACCTAACCCCCCTCCCCCCTTCCACACCCTGCCTTCACCCCCCCCCAATCCCCCAACCCCCCGGCTTGCATCATATCAATGTTTACTTGGCAATATCCTTCAGTCAAGAATTTTCTTTCTTTTACTAAAAGTTCTACATCAACATTATTTGTTCTGTTGATTTTCCATGGAGAGGTGATGCAGACACATTCTCGTACAGACACAGATACAGACATACGCGGAAACAGACAGACAGAGAAACGGGGAGACGCGCATGTACACGCACG
>NC_051414.1:39844626-39845230 GCF_015228065.2 Penaeus monodon
TACAGACATGTACGTATAGGTAGATAAATGATCATTAAACCACTCAACTCCGCCCCCCCCCCAACCCCTTCAACCCACCTTCCCCTCAGCCCCTTATCCTTTCAGCCCCTTAGTCCCTCAGCACCTTAACTCGGATACCCCTTTTAGGTGTTCATCCCCTCAACCGTTAGACACACACACCGTTCAGCCCCTTAGCCGTTCAGCCCCTTAGCCGTTCAGCCCCTTAGCCGTTCAGCCCCTTAACTGTTCAGTCCCTTAACGGTTCAGCCCCTTAACGGTTCAGTCCCTTAACGGTTCAGCCCCTTAACGGTTCACCCCTTAACCTTCAGTCCCCTTAACCCTTTCAGCCCCTTAGCCGTTCAGCCCCTTAACCGTTCAGCCCCTTAACCCCTTACCCCCCCCCCCTTCCCTTTCTGAAGAAGGCCGAGGCTGCTGACTTAATAGCCTCTTTTGACTGACGTGTTGAGTATTGGCCAGCGTTAAGAACAGTCAGTCTCGTGCTGTGTGACCTGCTGGATGACTGACCTTTGACCTTGGCTTAATGGCGAGGATGTGACCTGTATCTTCTCCTTGTAAATTCTCTCTCTTCCTCTCTTTCTCTGAG
>NC_051414.1:39845467-39845535 GCF_015228065.2 Penaeus monodon
CCTTTCTTTCGCTTCTCGGATTTTCCTTATTCTTATGTTTATCGCTCCCATTGCGTCTTTCTGTTTCG
>NC_051414.1:39845599-39845664 GCF_015228065.2 Penaeus monodon
CCACCACCTCGCTTTCTTATTCTTAATTTTCTTTTCGCTATTTCTCTTCCTTTCTCTCTCTCATC
>NC_051414.1:39845908-39846169 GCF_015228065.2 Penaeus monodon
GCCATTTCTAACCCCCCCCCCCCCCTTCATCAATTTCACCATTCCCCTTTGCGCATTCTTCGTAATGACATATATATATTATCCCCACTTAGGACACCCACTTAAAACTCCACTTAAAGAGGTTTATATCACCCAGCATCCGCTCATCTCCCGATCTCCTTTCAGTCTGCATCTTATCTCGCTCTCATCATCTTATCGGAGGTCAAATCTAGATTAACTGCGCCCAGACTTTCTCGAGAACGGACGCGCTCAAAAACATAT
>NC_051414.1:39846773-39846932 GCF_015228065.2 Penaeus monodon
GTGGAGGTACTGTGTGTGTGCTTAAAAATAAATTAAATTCATATTCATAAGCACACATGAACGTACCAACTTATACAAAGACAGCAATAAATATGACATGACTGTAGGCATAAATCAAAATATGAGTGCAGCATAAATGTAAATAATACAAAACAAACA
>NC_051414.1:39847015-39847327 GCF_015228065.2 Penaeus monodon
ACAGTCACTCTTTCTCTCCATCTAATCTTCGTACATCTCAGTTTCATCTCACTAACACCCACTTTACATCCTCTCCCCCTCCCCCCATCTCTCATTCCTCTCTCCCCTTTAACCCTCCTTTCTCCCTTCTCCCCCCTCCCCCCTCTCCTCCTCTCCCTTTTCTTTATCTTCTTTTATCTTCGCTCCAGCATCCCAGCATCTTTCATCTCATGATGCGGATGCTGGTTCGAAGATGCTCTGTCGGAAGCTGTGTTCGTTCCTATCCCTTTACAGCTCCCGTTTCTCTTGTGATTCCATTGCATATTCTGTTTC
>NC_051414.1:39847659-39847804 GCF_015228065.2 Penaeus monodon
TATTCCCCTTTCCCGCGATTTGTGACGCTCTTTTCATCTCTCCCTTCCCCTCAACCCTCTCCTCTCTCTATTCATTTTAATTACCTTTATGCAAAATATGTATCGTGTACTTTTGCTTCTCTTCCTTTACTGTATGGATATGGAA
>NC_051414.1:39848304-39849127 GCF_015228065.2 Penaeus monodon
AACTCATCCCATATTGAGAGCATCATGCCTACCAACCCCTGTCGATAATGGATCTCACAATGCAGTGGTTTGTAACGATGGAACCGGTTCTCGTCTCCAGCAGGTTCTTGGTGTCTGGAGGGAGGGGGGTTAGGGGAGGGGGGATAGGGGAGGGGGGTTAGGGGAAGGGAAATAGGGGAGGGGGTTAGGGGAAGGGGGATTGGGAAGGCGGATTAGGGTAGGGGGGTTACGGGAGGGATAGGGGAAGGGGGTTAGGGGAGGGGGGATAGGGGAAGGGGGTTAGGGGAGGGGGGTTAGGGGAAGGGGGGGTTGGAGGAGGGGTTAGGGGAGGGGTTAGGGAGAAGGGTTAGGAGAAGGGGGTTAGGGAAGGGGAGTTTAGGGGAGGGGGGTTAGGAAAGGGGGAAGAGGGAACAGGGTAGAAGGAAAGGGAGAGAGGAGAAAGGAGAAAGGAGAGAGGAAGAAAGAAAGAGGGGAGAGGAAGAGAAGATAGAGAGGGGGAGAGGAAGAGAAAGAGAGGATAGAGAGCAGGAGAGGAAAATGAGATAAAGAAGAGGATAGGGAGCGAAAGTGGGGATAGAGATCGGGAGGAAAAGGGGATAGGAAGGAGGAGAGAATGAGGGAAAAGGAAGATGAAAAGAGAAAGAGAGAAATGGGGAATAGTTAAAAGGTAGAGGGAGAGTAAAAGTGAGAAGTGAGAAAGGGAGATATGATAGGAAAAAAGATAGAGAAAAAAGTCGAAGAAAGGGAGAAAGGGAAGGAGATGAAAAAAAAAACAGAGAAGAGGAGAAAAGATAGAACAAGATATGAAAGCCAGCGATAGAAA
>NC_051414.1:39849205-39849362 GCF_015228065.2 Penaeus monodon
TAAGTATATTTATATTTATTTCTTATATTTTAGTTGCCTTTTTTTTCTTAATCTTACCATGTTTTATCTGGTACATTTTGCTTTCACTCGACGAAGGAGAGAAAAGTATTTTTTGCTATATTTTCAGGTAGTGATTGGATCCTTCTTACTGTAGTCT
>NC_051414.1:39850015-39850132 GCF_015228065.2 Penaeus monodon
GTACACTGATCGGCATGCGGTCAGTTATATAAAGAGGTGTTAATAGGAGCATTGTCTTGTCTGCAACAATAAACCGCTTTATTGAAGGGTGAGGCGCGTCATTTTTATTCAGATACG
>NC_051414.1:39850209-39850545 GCF_015228065.2 Penaeus monodon
ATTCAATTTAGATTCAATGCTGCTCATGCAAGAAAATCTATTTTCTATCTATCTGTTATAATAAATATTAATGAAATCAGACTAAAATACGGTAATGGGAGAAAATACAAGGAATGAACAAAATACAGTAAAGTAGGAAATAGTAAGAAAATACGATCAGGAAGAAAATTGATAAAGGAGGAAAATATGGAAGAAAATAGGAAAGAAAAATAGGGAAGAAAATACAGTTAGACAGGGAAATGGGAAATGGAAGAACATACAATAAAACACGAACATAAGAGATATTAAGAAAATAACAACAGTTAATATTAATAAGTTTTAACATAGAACAATCCC
>NC_051414.1:39850694-39850761 GCF_015228065.2 Penaeus monodon
CAGTTGCAACCACAACAAATACGAAAGTAAATTATAGAAATCAAGAAAATACAATAGTCGATTTTAT
>NC_051414.1:39851541-39851731 GCF_015228065.2 Penaeus monodon
TTTAAAATATAAAATATAATATATAAACACTTTTTTTACCTGCTCTTCTTATTAAGATCTCAAAAATTTTCAGACCGCTTTTGAAAAAGTTCAGACATGTCTCGCTCATCCCCGACGTCCCCCACTCCCCCCCCCTTATTTAACCAAGCAGGACAAAATCAAAGAGGACAAACGGGAGGGTCGAGTTCTA
>NC_051414.1:39851781-39851913 GCF_015228065.2 Penaeus monodon
CCCTTGTTTTTTCTAGTAATTGCAGGACGATGTGAACGTGAGTGAAGTCGAGGCTAATATTTACGTTCATTCTTCTCTCTTCCTCTTTTTCCTCCTACTCTTCCTCTCTTTTTTTTCTTTTTTTATTCCTTC
>NC_051414.1:39852000-39852118 GCF_015228065.2 Penaeus monodon
CAGGATATTTATCTTTTTTTTTCTTTTTTACGTTCTTTGTTCGATAATTTTTCCCAAAGTATTATTGTCTAGACATTTTTCACTTTTCCGTTTAAGTGAAACCGAATTGAATTTCGAG
>NC_051414.1:39852699-39852811 GCF_015228065.2 Penaeus monodon
TTCAATAAACGAGATATTTTCCTTTTTTTCCCACAAACGAATCCTCTGCAATTCCTGCGATGAAAAAGAGAAAATGTGAAATGAAATGAAACTCGAGAAAGAACATTATTCA
>NC_051414.1:39853366-39853513 GCF_015228065.2 Penaeus monodon
CGTGAGAGGAAAAAAAAGGAAATGGTCAGTGTATTTAAATGTAAAAAAAACAAAAAAACAAAAAAATTAAAAGCTATATAAAAAATAAAACCCCTAAATTTACCCCCCCCCCCAAAAAAAAGTACCCCCCCTGCCCCGAAAACCCGA
>NC_051414.1:39853560-39853961 GCF_015228065.2 Penaeus monodon
CCCCCCCCCTTATCGACCTCCCCCCCC
Organism: Penaeus monodon; assembly: GCF_015228065.2. Lineage (NCBI taxonomy): Eukaryota > Metazoa > Arthropoda > Malacostraca > Decapoda > Penaeidae > Penaeus > Penaeus monodon. The sequence goes on from NC_051414.1 coordinate 39,853,588, forward strand.
CATCACCCACCCCCCCCCCCTATCATCCACCCTCCCCCTCATCATCCATTCCCCCCACCTCCCATTATCACCCACCTACTTCCCCCTCCCCCCCCATACCCACCTCCTCCCCCCACCCCCCCCCCCATCACCCCCCTCCCACACCCCACCCCCCACTCCCCCTCCCTTCCCTCCCCCTCCCCTCCCACCCCTCCCCCCTCCCCTCCCCCCCCCCTCCCCCCCCCCCCGCTGGCAAATCCCAAAAAACGCAAAACGAAATATGATGGCAGAGTATACGTCCCCCCCTTCCCCTCCCCCTACCCCCCCCCCCTTTCCCCCACCCCCCCCACCCCCCTTTCCCCCTCCCTCCCCGTCCCCCCCTTCCCCATCCCTTT
>NC_051414.1:39854015-39854322 GCF_015228065.2 Penaeus monodon
ACTCGGAACCCCAAAATAGATAGTTAATTAATGAAGGGTTTCGAGCTGACACCCGACAACCGCTTTTAAACACCAGCGATGAGGAATGACCGACTGACAATCGCTGACGGGCTGACAAAAAGGGTAAATTTAAGGGTTTTTTCCCCCAAGAGAGTGGAGGGATTCGTCGATCGATTTTTGCCCGGGGCGTTTAAGCGTTTGTTGCAGATTTAGGTCTGTGATTTTACTTTATATCGAATATTAAGATTTATATCTGAGTACATTTTGATTTTTAAGACAGTTTTCGTATCATTTTTGGGGATATTTT
>NC_051414.1:39854427-39854496 GCF_015228065.2 Penaeus monodon
ATTATCTATTATCAATTTATATATTAATTATATTTATATCTATTTCTTCTCTTTTTTTTTTATACCAAA
>NC_051414.1:39854937-39855011 GCF_015228065.2 Penaeus monodon
TTTTTTTCCAATGATTGAAGGGGAATTGGGCGGGGGGTTTTTTTTTTAAGGTATTTTTAGGGGATTATTTGGGG
>NC_051414.1:39856232-39856869 GCF_015228065.2 Penaeus monodon
CTGTCTATAAAAATCTAAATGTACTCAGATATAAATCATTAATATTACGATATAGAAGCTAAAATCACAGACCTCAATCTGCAACAAACAGCATTAAACGCACCGGCAAAAATCGATACAGACTGAATCCCTCCACTCTCTTAGGGGAAAATGACCCTTAATTCACCCTTTTCGTCAGCCCGTCAGCGATTGTCAGTCGGTCATTCCTCATCGCTGGTGTTTAAAAGCGGTTGTCAGGATTGTCAGCTCGAAACCCTTCATTAATTAACTATCTATTCTGGGCTTCCGAGATGGGAGGGGGGAGGGGGGAGGGATGGGAGGGAGTGGGGAAGGGGGGAGGGGTAGGAGGGAGTGGGGAAGGGGGGGAGGGGTAGGAGGGAGTGGGGAAGGGAGAGACGTATACTCTCGTCCATCATATTTCGTTTTGCGTTTTTTGGTATTTGCCAGCGGGAGGGAGGGGTATTGGGGTGGGGAGGGGAGGGGGGAGGGGGTGGGGAGGGGAGGGGGAGGGAAGGTGGGGGGAGTGGGGGATGGAGTGTGGTAGGGTGGATGATGGGGGTGGAGTGGGGGGAGGAGGTGGATGATGGGGGTGGAGGGGGAAGTAGGTGGATGATAATGGTAGAGTGGGGGGGTAGAT
>NC_051414.1:39856980-39857081 GCF_015228065.2 Penaeus monodon
TTTTACTTTATTTTTTCGGTTTTCGGGACAGGGAGGGGTGACTTTTTTAGGGGGGGGGGAGTAAGTGAGGGATTATATAGTGTTTTTATATAGCTTTTATA
>NC_051414.1:39857365-39857953 GCF_015228065.2 Penaeus monodon
CGATATAAAAAATGAAGAAAAAAAAAGAGAAAATACCCCCCCCCTAAAAAAAAAAAAAAGTGTAAAGTAAATAATCAAAAAGAAAGAAAGAAAGAAAATAATATATATACAAAATGAATAATTTGATAGAAAGAAAGACGAGAAATAAAGGGAAAAAATATATAAAATAATAATTAGAAAGAAAGACAAAAAAAAAAAAAAAAAAAAAATAAAAACGAAAATGAATGATTAGGTAGAAAAGAAAAAAAAAAGATGATAAAATAATAATAATAAAACAAAATAAGACACATAAAAAAATAAATAAAACGATAAAAAAAAAACATATCAAACACTACAAAATGAATTTTTACATTGAGAGAAGAAAACCAGGAGAAAAAAAAAGAGAAAAAAAATGAAAGCAACAACAAAAATAAAACGGCAAAAAAAAAAAGATAAATAAGAATAATAATAAATAAATAAAATTAAAAACTATAAAATGAATAATGTTCTTTCTCGAGTTTCATTTCATTTCACATTTTCTCTTTTTCATCGCAGGAATTGCAGAGGATTCGTTTGTGGGAAAAAAAGGAAAATATCTCGTTTATTGAA
>NC_051414.1:39858387-39858520 GCF_015228065.2 Penaeus monodon
TCTTTCTCTTTTTTTCTCGAAATTCAATTCGGTTTCACTTAAACGGAAAAGTGAAAAATGTCTAGACAATAATAACTTTGAAAATTACTCGAACCAAAGAACGTAAAAAAGAAAAAAAAAGATAAATATCCTG
>NC_051414.1:39858808-39858943 GCF_015228065.2 Penaeus monodon
TAGAACTCGACACCTCTGTTTGTCTCTTTGATCTGTCTGCTTGGTTAAAAGGGGGGGGGGGAGGGGGGTGACGTCGGGGATGAGCGAGACATGTCTGGAACGTGTTTTCATAGCGGTCTGAATTTTTGATGATCT
>NC_051414.1:39859227-39859526 GCF_015228065.2 Penaeus monodon
CATCCCAATTACCATACGATAACCAACAAAGTTAAGGTAACAAATTACCCCCAAGTTACCCGAATGCTGTCCAACTCCTTAGTTTACTCCCCCAAAACTCTCGAGAATGGACTCGCCCTCCTTGTCTCACTGACCAGATGACACTATTTTTTATAATTAACCTTTTTTTATGATGATGAAAACGAAACTCTAGACAGTCACTCTGAGATAACTGTTTCATGCTGTTTTTCTCTCATTAAAACACCCGCATTTGCAAGTCACGTTGCATAAAAGCTTCTCATTGTGAGATTATCAACTAC
>NC_051414.1:39859629-39859966 GCF_015228065.2 Penaeus monodon
AAGTGTGGAGAGGATAAGGAGAAAGAGAAAAGGAGGTTAACGGCTAAAGGAGGGAGGAAGAGAGTGAAAGAGAAGATTAGCGAAGAAAGAAGGAGGGAGGCGAGAGAAAGGAAGAAAGAGAGAAATAGAGAGAAAAGATTAGTAAAGGAAGAAGGAAGTAGTGAGGAGAGAGGGAGAGGTGGAAAAAGAAAAGAGATAAACAGAGAGAAAAGATTATTGAAGGCTGAAAATGAGGGTAAGATATGGAGAAAGGAAGAAAGAGAGAAACAGAGACAGAAGATTATCGAAGGAATAAAAGGGGGAGGGAGAAAAAAATACAGAAAGAAGATTAGCGAAG
>NC_051414.1:39860374-39860593 GCF_015228065.2 Penaeus monodon
AATATTCTTGCAAAATATTTTTCTTACCATGCACGGGAGAAGGTATGATAACGATAATAATGCTCACAACCACATTTAACAGATAAGGGCGTAAACATCACTAAAACTCACGAGAATTCCGCCCGTATAGGAACATGTGGAGATACTCTTGCCTTCGGATGTGTGAAAGGGAGGGGGAGGGAGAGGAGGAAGGAGGAGGGAAGGGAGGAGGGAAGAGGG
>NC_051414.1:39861103-39861326 GCF_015228065.2 Penaeus monodon
TCCTCCTTATTCCTCTTTCTTTTCTCTTTTCACCTTTTTCTCTCCTTTTCTATTTTTATCACTAAGGCTTTCTCTAGATCTCTCTTCTTCCTTCTTCCTTTCCTCTCGCCTCTCCTTCGTTTTATCTCCTATTCCTTCTCTTCCTTCTTCTCCTCCCCCTTCCTCGTCGTGTTTTTCGTTTACATTCTTCCCCTTTTCACAATAGTCTTCATCCCTCCCTTTC
>NC_051414.1:39861599-39861703 GCF_015228065.2 Penaeus monodon
CTTTACCTATTATCATCGCTATCAAGGGATGTAATAACTTCAAGGGTCAAAAAATAAAAAAAAAAAGGGGAAAAAACGAGAAAGTAAAGAAATAGAGGACACAA
>NC_051414.1:39861750-39861895 GCF_015228065.2 Penaeus monodon
AAAAGGCTAAATCTTTCCCTCTTCGTTAAATGAGTAGTTAAATGATGATCAATAAATCAAAATAAATAATAATCATTAAAAAAATATAATAGACAATAATAATTAAAATAAAAATAAATCAAAGTCGGTGCATTCGAGAGAATTA
>NC_051414.1:39861960-39862195 GCF_015228065.2 Penaeus monodon
TTACTCTTTCCTTACTCTGTGATTCTCCCCTCTTTCCCCTCTTCTCTTCTTCCTCCTCCACCTGCCCTTCCCCTCCTCTTGGCTATCTCTATCCCATCCTCTCCTCCTCTTTTATCTTTCTCTCCCTCTTTCTCCCCTTTCCTCCTTTCTCCTGCTCTTTCCTCACAACTTCTTACCCAGTTTTTCTCATCTCCTTAAATACATCTCTTTTTTCTCCTCATTTAGCTCCTCCGCC
>NC_051414.1:39862487-39863693 GCF_015228065.2 Penaeus monodon
ACACATCCGAAGGGGCAAGAGTATCTCCACATGTTCCTATACGGGCGGAATTCTCATGAGTTTTAGTGATGTTTACGCCCTTATCTGTTAAATGTGGTTGTGAGCATTATTATCGTTATCATACCTTCTCCCGTGCATGGTAAGAAAAATATTTTGCAAGAATATTAATTGAGTTTGACTCTCATTATTTTCTCTCTCAACCCTTTTTTCCTCGCATTCTCTTTCTCTTTCTTCTTTTTCCTCTCTCCTTTTCTTCCTCTCCTTTTCTTTCTTCCCCTTTTTTCTTTCTTTTTCTCCTCTTCTTTTCTTTTTTTTTTCTTTCCTCTCTCTCTCTCCCTTTTTTCTTCGTTTTCTCTTTTGTTTTTTTTCTTTTTCCCCCCTTTTACCCTTTTTTAAATCTCTTCTTTTTTTTTTTTTTTCCCCCCCACCCCCTCTTCCCCTTTTTCACCCCTTCCCATAATCTCCCCTTTTTCTCTTTCTTTCCCCAAACCCCCTTTTCCCCCCTTCTTTTGATCTCCTTTCCCTTTTTTTTTTTTTCCCCCCTTTCTAATCTTTTCCCCCTTTTAATTCTTTCTTTTTTTTTCCCCCCCCCCCCTTTTTCCTTCTTCTTTTTCTTTTCTTTTTCTTCCTTTTCTAATCTTCCCCTTTTCACCTTCTTCTTTTTTTTTTACTCTTTTTTTCCCTCCCCTTTTTCCACTCTTCCTTTTTCCTTTACAACCTCCTTTTCCCTCCTTTCTCCTTTTCCCCCCTCCCCTTTCTTTTCTTCCTTTCACCCTTTTCCTCCCCCCCCCCCCCTTTTCTTTTTCTCCTTTCTCCCCCTTTTTCCCCCCCCTCTCCCCCCTCCCCTCCCTCCTCTCCTTCCCTCCCACCCTCCCCTCTCCCCTCCCCCCCTCCCCCCATCCCCTCCCGTAGTTGAAAATCTCACAATGAGAAGCTTTTATGCAACGTGACTTAAAAGGGGGTGTTTAATGAGGAAAAAAACAGCATGAAACGATTCAGGTGACTGCTAGAGTTTCTTTTTTCCCATATAAAAAAAAGGTTTAAATTATAAAAAAGGTGTCATTGGTCAGTGAGACAAAGGGGGGCGAGTCCATTCTCGAGATTTTGGGGGGGGGTAAAAAAAGGGAGTTGGACGCATTCGGGTAACTGGGGGAATTTGTTACCTTAAACTTTTTTGGTTATTTTTGGAAAATTGGGATTTTTTCC
>NC_051414.1:39863785-39863862 GCF_015228065.2 Penaeus monodon
TTTCTATCGTCCTAAATAATGGTATTGTATCGCACATATATACACATACACAACACACACCCCACCTCACTAAATTA
>NC_051414.1:39863920-39864009 GCF_015228065.2 Penaeus monodon
CAACATTCCCTGCTCTTCCTTTTTAAAGATCATCAAAAATTCAGACCGCTATGAAAACACTTTCCAGACATGTTGCTCACCCCCGACTA
>NC_051414.1:39864443-39864552 GCF_015228065.2 Penaeus monodon
GGTTCGGTAATTTTCAAAGTTATTTTTTGTCTAGACATTTTTTACTTTCCTTTTAATAAAACCGAATTGAATTTCGAGAAAAAAAAAGAAAAAACGGGAAAAAAATTAA
>NC_051414.1:39864763-39864909 GCF_015228065.2 Penaeus monodon
TATTTTTTCCCTTTCATCCCCTTTTGGTCAAAACCGATAAAATAAAATTCCAATAAACGAGATATTTTCCTTTTTTCCACAAACGAACCTCTGAAATTTCCTGCGTGAAAAAGAAAAATGTGAATAAAATAAAAACTCAAAGAACA
>NC_051414.1:39865553-39865630 GCF_015228065.2 Penaeus monodon
CCCTCCCCTATTATCTTCTACCTTTTTCTATCTATATTATTACATAAAGAAAAAAAATGCAATGGTAAAAATCTTTT
>NC_051414.1:39865783-39865849 GCF_015228065.2 Penaeus monodon
TCCCCCCCCATCATACCTCCCCCCTCATCATACTACCCCCCCACTCTACCATTTTCATCACCACTT
>NC_051414.1:39865975-39866470 GCF_015228065.2 Penaeus monodon
GCTGGCAAAAACCAAAAAACGCAAAACGAAATATAGGACGAGAGTTAAGTCCCCTCCTTTCCCCACCCCTCCACCCCTCCCCCCCCCTTTCCCCCTCCCTCCCCATCCCCCCTTCCCCATCTCCTACCCCTCCCCCCTTCCCCACTCCCCCCCCATCCCCCCCTCCCCCCTCCCATCTCGGAACCCCGAATAGATTTTAAATTTTAAAAAAGGTTTTTACGACAAACCGAAAACCGTTTTAAACACCAGCGAGAGGAAAAGACGAGAAATCGCGGGCGGGGTGACGAAAAAGGGGGGAAATTAAAGGGGCATTTTTTCCCCCAAGAGAAGGGAGGGATTCAGTCTGTACGATTTTTTCCGGGGCGTTTTTGCTGTTTGTTGCAGATTGAGGGCGTGATTTTAGCTTCATATCGTATATTAAATTTTTTTTCTGGACATTTGATTTTTTTTAAAACATTTTTTGTCACATTCGTGTAATTTCCTCCATTTCACCGT
>NC_051414.1:39867294-39867496 GCF_015228065.2 Penaeus monodon
TAATATGTTAAAAATTAAGTTTATATATATATTATTATTTCAATAAAATATAATATTTTATATACATTAAAATTGCATATATATATAATTAATATATAATTATTTTAAATTTAGTAGATATATAATATTATAAATTATAATTTTTTATACAATTGATACATATAAACCTAATATACCTATTTTCCTTTTACCTATTATACCC
>NC_051414.1:39868010-39868203 GCF_015228065.2 Penaeus monodon
AATTCACAGATCACCGCTTATTAAGCACGTCATTCATCTTATCTATAATTTCTCATACACCTAACTTAGGCGCTTATTTATACGAGATATATCGATGAATAGTGCTTGTCTCAAAGCATTACGTCACCAAAGGCACTTCAAACACACTTTATAAGCAGCCAACTCTGCTTGGTACGAATTTACGCTGTGTCAT
>NC_051414.1:39868387-39868523 GCF_015228065.2 Penaeus monodon
TGCAGTAATGACGGTGTTAGTAACAACTTATCATCACGCCCACAAATTCTCCCGCCCCCGTCACGCCCACAAATTCTCCCGCCCCCCTCACGCCCAATTATTCTCTCGCCCTCACGCCCACACGCTCACATATTTT
>NC_051414.1:39868572-39868650 GCF_015228065.2 Penaeus monodon
AAAACACATACTCCATTGATTCCTCACAATATATATAATATTTACTCTCATTACCTATATTAAATGGCTTGTACAAAC
>NC_051414.1:39869002-39869169 GCF_015228065.2 Penaeus monodon
AAGTTTCATTTAGAAGAAGGATGGGTTGTGGGGAGGGGGAGGGGCAGAGGAGGGGGGGGGAAGGGAGGAGGGGAATCGAGTAGGGGGGGGAGGGTGACCATAAGACAATCTTACCAGACATCAAGCATCTTCTTTCACTTCTTTCATTTCCTTCATTCCCCCCCCCC
>NC_051414.1:39869206-39869282 GCF_015228065.2 Penaeus monodon
TGATAACGAAAACGTATTCATTTTTCGCAATAACACAAAAAAACGATTGGAGGAACAGGACATTACGAAATGCATT
>NC_051414.1:39869310-39869476 GCF_015228065.2 Penaeus monodon
TTCCCGTAATGGATGAATTTAGCAACCCTGATTTATGGGAACCTATTTTCATCTGGTCTTCGATAGATATTTCGGTAATGAGATCTCTGTAGGTAATTATCTCTCTAATGGCAGTTCCAACTTTATGCTAAAATGATGATTATGGATAAATTATGTTGGAATGTGA
>NC_051414.1:39869973-39870367 GCF_015228065.2 Penaeus monodon
TCACATAATTATACCGACGTTGTGATTAATCCTTTTCATTTCTTTGCCAATGCAATTTCACCCCATAATTGATATCAAACACACATACGCCAGAACGTCATATCGATATATCTTAATCAATGCCTATTGCCAATATTCATTACCATCTTTATCAACATGATTATGCACAATATATCTATTCATTTAATCCACGTGTCTATACTGAACGATAATTTATTTAATGCAACTTATACTGATCTCCATTCAATTGCTTCCATATATTCTTTGGGTGCAATATGCAGTGATATGCTGTTTATATTACTCTGATTTCCTGTTATTGATTGGGGAATATGATGATGCAGGTCAGAGTTATATTGGTGGTGAATGATACTGATTTCGATGATGATACTATAAT
>NC_051414.1:39870699-39870903 GCF_015228065.2 Penaeus monodon
TTCCAACAATATAAAAAAATATATATCTCCGCTTTCTTGTTGCAAAACCTTCCGGTATCAATTGCACAAAGACCTCTTACTATCATCCCAACACGGTATATATTCCTTGCAGACCAACTGTGACTCTTGTGAATAGCTTTTCATTATGTTGAGTTCATTTCGTAAAAAATGTGCATGACAGAGAAGTGGTTAAATTAGTGGTTA
>NC_051414.1:39871272-39871500 GCF_015228065.2 Penaeus monodon
GCGTCTCGGAGTCAACACTGATTTCGTCATAAATTAAACCACAAACTCTGTTTTACGTCCCGTGAGATAGCCGAGTTTATTGCGCCTATATACTTTACACTGTTTAAATTGCCGTCTTTTCTCTTAATGTATTAGATGTAGATGGCTGTAGTTTGGCTGCTGTAGAGTTGTATTTCGTGAGAGATAAGGAGATATCTTATCATCAGTTCTGCTAGATCTTGGTGTTGT
>NC_051414.1:39871977-39872056 GCF_015228065.2 Penaeus monodon
TTCACTGCGAAGCGTTTCCACATTATGCAAATCATTTTTTTTTTCTCTCTTTCTCATATCAATCGCTGACTGCTTTCTA
>NC_051414.1:39872081-39872151 GCF_015228065.2 Penaeus monodon
TCTTCGTCTGCTGTAGTAATTCTATGTTCCCCTCGACCTACCCCGAGACTTAATGTTTCCTTAAAAGAGG
>NC_051414.1:39872526-39872900 GCF_015228065.2 Penaeus monodon
CCAACATGAACGAAAAGACGAGAAACAAAGAAAATGGAAATGAAAAAGAAAATATATGATAAAACAACAGAAACAAAAACATTTCACCAAACAAAACAGACGAACACGAGAGAACAAGATAAACCATTAAACAAACACACTAAACAACAAAAGAACACGACAAACAAAGAAAAAAGAACAAAAAACAAACAAAGAAAAAAGAACAAAAAACAAACAAACAAAGCAAAAAAAAAAAAAACGAAAACAACGCGAGAAAGGACAAGAAACGAACAAGGACACAGATACAAGAGAAGAAAGGAGAGAGACAGAGATGGGAGATGATAAGTCAATGTTTCCGGGAGCAGTTTGCGGAGAGGGGAAAGGGAAGGACTAAT
>NC_051414.1:39874061-39874127 GCF_015228065.2 Penaeus monodon
TTATGTGAAGTGAATAAAAATGAAAACAGGGAATAATTAGAAACATATTATTCACACAATTTTTTT
>NC_051414.1:39874331-39874537 GCF_015228065.2 Penaeus monodon
AAGTTGACACGACCCGAAACTTGCCTTAAGAACTTGGATCTTGACATCAATACCCCAAAGAGCCCCCCCCCCCCCCACCACACCCAGCCGGCAAAACCGCACCGCCGGAACGAGCGAAGGTCATGCGAGACTGGACGCCAAGGCAGGCAGTTTGGGGAGCGACTCTGACTTCTGCATGACGAGTGGGGGAGGCCGTGCATGATGCT
>NC_051414.1:39875363-39876107 GCF_015228065.2 Penaeus monodon
GAAATGGTGAGAGAAAGAGAGGGAAGCGAAGGAATAGATGAAACAGAGAGAGAAAGAGGTGGAGGGAGGGAAAGATGGAATACAGAGGAAAATATTAAGGAATGGAATGAAGAGGATAAAAGAACGGGAGAAAGAGAATAAGGAGGAGGAGAGAAAGAGATAGACAGAAGTACAGAAAAAAAGAGAGTGATGGAGAGGAGAGAAAGAGATAGACGAACGTGAGAAAGAGAATGAGGAAGAGGAGAGAAAGAGACAGGCAGAAGAACGGGAGAAAGAAGAAAGAGATAGACGAACGTGAGAAAGAGAATGAGGAAGAGGAGAGAAAGAGACAGGCAGAAGAACGGGAGAAAGAAGAAAGAGATAGACGAACGTGAGAAAGAGAATGAGGAAGAGGAGAGAAAGAGACAGGCAGAAGAACGGGAGAAAGAAGAAAGAGATAGACGAACGTGAGAAAGAGAATGAGGAAGAGGAGAGAAAGAGACAGGCAGAAGAACGAGAGAGAAAGACAATGAGAGAATAAGGTTCTCGCAAACACAAAGAGAGTGAGTTAGAGAAGCGATACTGACCTCTGCATGACAAGTGGACGCCGTCATGCACGATGAGAAGGCAATAGTTGATTTTATTGAAAGAAAAGATTCTGTATAGCCGCGCGTTGCCGAGAATCCCGAATGACTTATGTTCTGTGGTTAACACTTACATGATAGATGTAGTGACCTTCTATAATCAATAAAATCTGTAATGCAT
>NC_051414.1:39876247-39876369 GCF_015228065.2 Penaeus monodon
CTATCATTATCTCCCTTTTTGCGAGTATTTCGTGGATTGAATAAAGTGACACGCCGAGCCCAGTCTGTAATCCCGGGCCCACACTTTCACAAATGGGGAGATGGGGAGAGAGATGGCTAATA
>NC_051414.1:39876829-39877172 GCF_015228065.2 Penaeus monodon
TCTTGTAGGTAAATCGAGTAAGGTTTTACACTGTTAACTGTGAATCTTGGCTGGGCCACAATTTAAGTACTTTGCATAACCATCTTCTCATCTTTGTATCTTCCCCTTTCTCTTCTGCTTTCTCTTCCCCTCTTTCTCGTCTCCTCTTTCTGTTTCCCTTTTTCGCTTTCCTTTTTTTATCTTTTCCTCTTTCTCTTCCCCTTTCTCTTCTTCCCCCTTTCTCTCTTTCCCTCTTCTCTTTTTCCCTCTTTCTCTTTCTCCCTCTCTCTTCCCTCCTTTCTCTTGCCCTCTCTCTTTCTCCTGCTTTCTCTTTTTCCCTCTCTCTTTCCCCTTTTCTTTTTCC
>NC_051414.1:39877646-39877899 GCF_015228065.2 Penaeus monodon
CAGCAGTAGATGATTTTTGACATTCCTGAAAGATTTTAGGTTTAAAATATCTAAAGTATCTATTTTAGGTTTAAAGTATCTATGTTTTTTCAGTTCATTTGCAAGAACAGCTTCATTTGCACATAAGGTTGTGTCTCTGTATAGCTTTATCTTCAAAAAAGTTAATCTTCTTATTATAGATTTGATCGTAATGATGCAAGTTGATGGTATGTGCGTGTGTTTTTTTATGTGTTTGTGTATGGACAGATGGATA
>NC_051414.1:39878505-39878741 GCF_015228065.2 Penaeus monodon
AAGCATCTGCCTGAACACAATTTTTCCCCAACAAAATATATGCAACAAAAACCTCCATTAACGATTTTGGCTGCAGACACTTACGTAATAATTCCTTTAACAATATACTCCCCGATGAAAAATGCGTTTAACAAATCATCTAAATTTATTGGTCGGACGTTTTCCCCTTGCATGAGAGGCTAGAACAACACGGTGCAAGGTGTGCAATGAATTTCAAGTTGCACTGACTCTAGGTA
>NC_051414.1:39878769-39878995 GCF_015228065.2 Penaeus monodon
ATTCATCTCGGTTACAGTTTACATTTAGGGTGATAATTTGATGGAAAATAATGATTTAAAAAACGGTTGCATAATGCCTATTAAAATATAATATCTAGATTTTAGTGCCTTTTAATTATGTTACTCTCATGTAATGATAATGAAATATGTGTTAATGAGAGGAATTAATTACTGAAAAAAAACATCAGAAACTTATAATAAGCATTTCTTTGTGATGATAATTCTT
>NC_051414.1:39879060-39879142 GCF_015228065.2 Penaeus monodon
TGTAATTGTGATTATTTGCATATCATTGTAAATATACGTTTGATGTTCATATAACTATTCATATTATCTCTTAGACAGAAGC
>NC_051414.1:39879728-39880144 GCF_015228065.2 Penaeus monodon
CACAACAAACCCAAAAGACACCATTTGTTCATCACAAATCAATGCCATTTGTCTCACGGAATTTTGAACAATAGTACTTTTTTTTCCTTTTTTTTTTTAACCACAAAGGAGTACGTAGAGAACAAAAAAAAAAAAAAACTTTGATAAACGACCTTCCTTTGTCATACACGGAGGAAAATGTGACGTAATTCGATGCGCTTTTGTTCTTCGTTTTCGTTGTTTTGTTTATGTTTTTTTTTCCAGGGATAACGGATGTAAAAAAAAAAAAGATGTTTTGCTTTTAACGATTTGAAATATATGGATTAATTGGAATAAAGAGGATATTTCAATTTGAAATAAATAATGGAAAACTATGCAAATGGTTTGATGATGCTTGACTGTTAATCCTTAGGGGTAACGAGTGTAATTAGTGTATG
>NC_051414.1:39880207-39880874 GCF_015228065.2 Penaeus monodon
AATATTTTGGGCGTGATTTCCGAATATTGAATTTTTAAAAGAAATATTGAAATGAAAGAAAGATGTGGAGAGAGCAAAAGAAAAAGAAAGAAAATAAGGAAAAATCGTTAAGAAAGAAAACAGAAAGGAGAAGAAAATGAGAATAAGATAACAAATAAGAAGAAATATGTTTTGAAAAATGCAAAAAAAAAAAAAAATCTTTCCTCTTTGCCAAAAGAACTTTCCATAAACTTAGAGAATTTCGGGCGTGTGTGGGCGTAGACACACGGGGGAAAATCCGTATAGTAGTCGTGATGGGCGGCTGGTGTCCCCGCCTCTCACGCCCGCGACTGTGAAATGGGCGTGAGTGAAGGACACGTAGGAAATGTAATACTCATATAAACACGCCCACGGGTGTGAAATGGGCGTGAGGGAGTGACATAGTGAGGGATAAAATACTCATATTATCACGCCCGCGATGTTGAAAAACGGGCGTGAGCAAATGAGGATGAAAAAGTTACGATAATACACCCACACCTTGATACACGGGCGTGAGTGTAAATGGGCGGGGGTGATTGATAAGTAGGAATATTTACGGTAGCGCGTAATTAAGGATTTGGATAATTAGGTCATTTCGGATAAGGATAAGGATAACTATGATGACAATATTAACTGTAATCAAAATGCT
>NC_051414.1:39881225-39881368 GCF_015228065.2 Penaeus monodon
AGTCCCCATTGCCCTCATAAACGAAGCACTGAGCATTTAATTTCCGAGTGCCAATAACAGACACAGGAAATGAAACCATGAAATCCTTCTGCTCTTTAGCAACTTCGCCATGAAAATGAAAATTGATGGTGATATGAGAATAT
>NC_051414.1:39881824-39881983 GCF_015228065.2 Penaeus monodon
GGTGAGAACAGCATAACAGAACAAGACATAACAAGGTCTTTAACAGATGTAATTTAAAGGTACGATTCTCACTCTTAATGGGTCATTAAGGTCACTGTAATTACCTTCATTAGCAGCCAATTTTAATGGGTTTGTGGCGTTTTTCGTCTACCTGCCGAG
>NC_051414.1:39882139-39882294 GCF_015228065.2 Penaeus monodon
GTAACTATTTTTTTCTTCTATTTCTTCTTCTTTTTAGAATATTTATATTTGGGGAAGGTGTTCCAGGATGTCGATATGATAGATATGACTAAACGTTATATTTAATTGATTTGAAAATAGTAATCGTATTTTCTTTATCGTAAAGAAAAAGGAGT
>NC_051414.1:39882380-39882519 GCF_015228065.2 Penaeus monodon
TATACATTAACGTGCCCAGGACCCTCCATCTCCGTGTTACCAAATTTGCAAGAATTTCCGTAATACGCATCTCCCTTTCCAATATATAAAAGAAACTCAACACCTACCCCTCAAAAAACGTTTTTTTTTCTATAAAATA
>NC_051414.1:39882851-39883092 GCF_015228065.2 Penaeus monodon
GACACACACCTACATTTTTCTACCATAGATATACAACACAAAGGATGGGTGTAGGCATATTGTATCTGCAGCCTTCAGGAGACTAGAGGAAAAATGTATATTTGAAAAAAAAAATAGAGAAAAAATTGAGAGAGATGATGAAAAAAGGGGAGAGGAAGGGGAAAAAAGGATGAGAGAGAAAAAAAAGGGAATGGAGGAGAGAGGAAGAGGGGAAAAAAGGAGAGGAAGAAAAGAAAAAATG
>NC_051414.1:39883684-39883796 GCF_015228065.2 Penaeus monodon
CGCAGCATCCCTTGCCCCCGCGCTCCATAGCCACAATGTCCCTCGGGTTAACGGCGCCCCATATCATGTAGCTTGGCAGGGATGGATGAGTATGGATGCGCCTCGTCCGCGA
>NC_051414.1:39884698-39884904 GCF_015228065.2 Penaeus monodon
AACCTCACCTAAAAGGAACCCTGGCGCCATCCTCTTCGTGTTGCCTTATGTCCCTTCTTTATCAGTCATTATCCTTCACCCTTTACCCTTATGCGTCGATAATTTCCGGTTTTCTTCAAATTTGGGAATAAGATACGACCATCGACTCTTCATTCTTTCAATACCTGTCACGTAAATTTTTCTTAAGTAATAAACAACTTCTTTTT
>NC_051414.1:39884988-39885057 GCF_015228065.2 Penaeus monodon
GTTATTTTCAGTATAGCTTTATCAACTTTAAAATAATTATTATCTAGATTTTTATTTTATCAATCACAA
>NC_051414.1:39885494-39885577 GCF_015228065.2 Penaeus monodon
GATTGTCATGAAAATTCCCTTCACAAAAATGGAGTGTCGTGGGCGGAGAAGTGATTAGCTTCGATTTAACATTTTCAAAAGAT
>NC_051414.1:39885820-39885929 GCF_015228065.2 Penaeus monodon
GTTAACAATTTTTGGAAAGAGTTTGGGTTTTGAGGATAATGAGGAGTGGAGAGAGAGAGATATTATTATGATTAAAATGAAAATTTATGCTTAGATGTGTATATGCATA
>NC_051414.1:39886216-39886416 GCF_015228065.2 Penaeus monodon
AAACCTAAAAGGAGAATCAGCCGATTGGAAACGTGAGAAAACAAACCACCCATTTTAAAGCACAAATCGGACGGTTCGGATAACGAGTGTGCTAATCCCACGCTCAACTCCCAGTACCGGACTTTGCAAATGGGCACGGAATATGGACAAATATGTAGACACTCGTGCAGCCACCCAGACAAGCTGAGGTGTATTATTCA
>NC_051414.1:39887094-39887254 GCF_015228065.2 Penaeus monodon
TCAGAACCCAATAATGACCACATCAACAAAATTAACTTGACAACATGCTTTTAAAAACCACTCTCAGTTATTCAGGTAAAACGGGAAAAAAAATCTACTTAAAAATTCTCAAAAATAAACAGGTATAGATAAAGCTCATTGCATATATACGATGTAAAGA
>NC_051414.1:39887282-39887360 GCF_015228065.2 Penaeus monodon
TTACAGAAAACAGGGGGGGGGATTCATGTCAAACCTTCAATGTCCATTTAAGACATGAGTGATAATGATTGGGAAATT
>NC_051414.1:39887586-39887669 GCF_015228065.2 Penaeus monodon
CTATCCCAGTGGGCTGTCACCAATGTAATGAATAGCAGAGTGCATCCCATTGGTCTGCCACTAATGTAATGATGTTGTGAGTT
>NC_051414.1:39888740-39888806 GCF_015228065.2 Penaeus monodon
TGAATAACTAATCCCACAAAGCATTTCAAAGTCCAGCCAAATAAAGTGATTACAGTTTTAAGAAGA
>NC_051414.1:39889220-39889428 GCF_015228065.2 Penaeus monodon
AACAGCTTTCGCAGAGGCTTATGATGCCAGCTGCGTGGGATCTCAGGACCACACACGGAGCATTATAGTGTTTAGTGTCAAGTACCTTGTTGCTTCACACCATGCTGGCACCGTGGCACTCACTCACAGCGGTTTAATCAGGCTCTTTGGCAGTGGTTTAAGGGACCGTGTCTGGCTTTGCACTTAGGAAGGGGAAAATAGTTAAGCA
>NC_051414.1:39890690-39890890 GCF_015228065.2 Penaeus monodon
ATAATACATGCATGATCAGACGACCCTCGTAGGAATTCATATGCAAATGAAGGCGGCGACCGGGGATGGACGCAAAGATGCTGGAGGGATGCGCCATCGGCCGCGATCTGTCTCGCGGGGAATCGTAATCTGAGAGAGATTGACAGGAGGTCGACGGCGTTTCTTTAGCCTCGGGCAGTCTTCGGGGATGTAGCGGGCGT
>NC_051414.1:39891083-39891215 GCF_015228065.2 Penaeus monodon
GGATATTCAAAGGTCTTGGGTTAAAGAAAAAAAGGGAAAAATAGGAGGGGGGGGGGAGAAAAGAGATTTTTTTTATCTTTAATTAAAAAGGGGTAGATAGTCTTTTTGGCTTGTGTGTCCTGTCACGTTCTG
>NC_051414.1:39891546-39891629 GCF_015228065.2 Penaeus monodon
TCGTATCATCATTAAGATTCTTATCAGCTTATCTTTTATTATATAATTTTTAAAATGCATTTCACCTCTAAAAATGACTAAAG
>NC_051414.1:39893563-39893926 GCF_015228065.2 Penaeus monodon
GATGGAAAGATTTTTTCTTTTGTGATGCTTATTTCTTCTTCTCTGCTCTTTCTGCTGCCTTTTGTTACATTTAGCTAGTGAAATACTTTTATATATAACTATTTTCTTTTATCCCCATCCCCCCCCCTCTCCCCTTTTCTCTTCTCTTTCCATTATTTTCCTTTGCTCTTTTCTTCTTCACTTTTTTCCTATTTTCCTTTTTTTTCTCCCTTTTCTTTCTTTCCTCCCCTTTTCTCCCCCCTGTTCCTCCTTTTCCTTGTCAAACTGATCACGTAGCCAAAAGAGGGGAACACGGATCTCTCAAGGAACGTATTAATCATAACAAAGAATAATAAAAAAGAACGAAATAGCTGGTGATGAGGA
>NC_051414.1:39896407-39896490 GCF_015228065.2 Penaeus monodon
TCTGTTGATTCACAATCTGCTAAAAGCATCTGAAAAAAAATGTATACATATATTTTTTTCTCTCTTTCTTCCCTACCTTCTCA
>NC_051414.1:39896510-39896718 GCF_015228065.2 Penaeus monodon
GTCCTCCGTAATCTCATCTATGGCAAGACAAAGAGGAGAGATAAAAGGGGTGATAAAACGGGAGATAAGAAAGGGAGATAAAAACAGTGTTTTGCTGAATTCCATTTGCAAGGTAACCGCCCCCCCCACTTCCCTCCTTACTCCCCCCCCTCCCCGACCCTTTGGGATGGCCCTGTTCCTACCCTGAAAGGAATTCCAGTTGGGAATC
>NC_051414.1:39897385-39897605 GCF_015228065.2 Penaeus monodon
CCAAATTCCAATCTCACTTTCCGACAAAATCAATCGCAAAATTATGAATCCCACCAAAATATATTCCTATTTAGAGCATATTATCTCTAATTGAATTCGTTAAGGTTAATGTACTGTTATATTTTCCTTTATGCGATGAATCAAACATAATTTAATTAGATTTTTAGTCAGATATTAGGATACATGATATATTTTAGTTGTGATTATTAACTGAGGCATA
>NC_051414.1:39897898-39898109 GCF_015228065.2 Penaeus monodon
TATAATAATTATTCTTCTCAACATCGTGTTATTTTTTAAGTTAATATTATCACTTTCCACAAAGGTTTTTTTTTTTTGTAACTTTAAACCAGTTTTTAAGTTGATTTTTTTAATTATTTTTTTATGATTATTAAATAAAGTTCAAATTTTCTTTTCTTATCTTTGTATAATCTCAATCAATTTTTATTCCTTTACATATTCATCCATTATC
>NC_051414.1:39898209-39898418 GCF_015228065.2 Penaeus monodon
ATTTAATTTTTTATCATTATAAACAAAGAGGAGAGATAAAAGGGGTGATAAAACGGGAGATAAGAAAGGAGATAAAAACAGTGTTTTGCTGAATTCCATTTGCAAGGTAACCGCCCCCCCCACTTCCCTCCTTACTCCCCCCCTCCCCGACCCTTTGGGATGGCCCTGTTCCTACCCTGAAAGGAATTCCAGTTGGGAATCGGGTGTAG
>NC_051414.1:39899315-39899532 GCF_015228065.2 Penaeus monodon
TTCAATCTCACTTCCGATCAAAATCAATCGCGAAATTATGAAATCCCACCAAAATATATTCCTATTTAGAGCATATTATCTCTAATTAAATTCGTTAAGGTTAATGTACTGTTATATTTTCCTTTATGCGATGAATCAAACATAATTTAATTAGATTTTTAGTCAGATATTAGGATACATGATATATTTTAGTTGTGATTATTAACTGAGGCATAAT
>NC_051414.1:39899756-39899879 GCF_015228065.2 Penaeus monodon
TTTACTTTCAACTAATTTGTTCCTATTAACCCTCTCCCCCCCCTTGCCACCTCCCCCTCCCTATAATAATTATTCTTCTCAACATCGTGTTATTTTCTAAGTTAATATTATCACTTTCCACAG
>NC_051414.1:39899904-39900059 GCF_015228065.2 Penaeus monodon
AGTAACTTTAAACCAGTTTTTAAGTTGATTTTTTTATTATTTTTTTATGATCATTAAATAAAGTTCAAATTTTCTTTTCTTATCTTTGTATAATCTCAATCAATTTTATTCCTTTACATATTCATCTACATTAATTGCAAAGAATGGAAAGACAA
>NC_051414.1:39900104-39900218 GCF_015228065.2 Penaeus monodon
GGAGGGAAAAAAAATGATATAGGTTTTTTATAGAATTTAGAACCCCCCCCCCCCGCTCCATCGCCCCTGTACACACACTTCGTCAGTTCTATTTGCATATTTCTATTTCCTTTT
>NC_051414.1:39900524-39900621 GCF_015228065.2 Penaeus monodon
AGAGTAATCAGCAAAGTGTTCGAGTGGGACTGCCGTTGCTCTGAGGGTGAGGCCGAGGTGGAGCGAATTCCTTAAGAGAAGAAGCACCCGATGGCAA
>NC_051414.1:39901453-39901597 GCF_015228065.2 Penaeus monodon
ACCCGAAACTTAATCCTAAGCTCCCCAAAACAGAGAACTATCATAATCATCTTTAATGATCAAACGCCGATATATTATAAAAAAAAATCGACAATTATTAAACATTTATGAAGAAATTAACAACACACCAACCTACCCCCCTAA
>NC_051414.1:39901643-39902181 GCF_015228065.2 Penaeus monodon
AAATATATATATATATTCTTGTGTCGAATATATTTCATTTATATTCATGACTTCAAGTTAAAGGAAAAAAACACACACACAACGTGAATATATAGACAAAAACAATATAAGAAAATATCTATTTTCCCAATTTTCTCACAATTTTACACTCCCTTTTTTCCAACCCCCCCCCCAAAAAAAAAGATACATGAAACAAATATATATATCTATCATACCATTCTTTTCGAAAATCATTTATAAAAAACAGTTCCTTCCAGTGGCTTTAACGTACAAAACACGCAAAAAAAACGGAGGAAAACGAAGAGACAGCAAAGGTAACAAACTTGCATATTTTGGTGGGGGTGGGATGCGCCGGGAGGGAGTGAGGGGGAGGGGGAGTGAGGGGGAGGGGGAAGGGGAGGGAGGGGGAGTGAGGGGGAGGGGGAAGGGGAGTGAGGGAGAGGGGGAGGGAGGGAGAGGGGGAGGGAGGGGGAAGGGGAGTGAGGGGGAGGGGGAGAGAGAGGGGGGGATGTGAAAAGATTTAGGGTTGAGGTCTAGG
>NC_051414.1:39902859-39902996 GCF_015228065.2 Penaeus monodon
ATAACTAGTGCTGTAACTTTACTCTCACTATAAAGTTTCCCCCCTCATATATGTAAAACGGAAATCATTTGAATATCGCAAGCAAACTCATGATATGTATATATATTTTTTCAACTTCGGCGTCTGGTGGGTGAAAA
>NC_051414.1:39903042-39903512 GCF_015228065.2 Penaeus monodon
TAAGGGGAACAGAGGGGGTGAGGTAGGGAGAAGAAAGGGGGGATGGAGTAGGAAGAAAAAGAGGGGGTGGGGGAGAGGGAAGAGGGGTGTGTGATAGGGGGAAGAAGAGGGTAGGGTAGGGGGAAGAAGAGGGGATGGGGTAGGAGGAAGAAGAGGGTAGGGTAGGGGGAAGAAGGGGGGGAGTAGGGGGTTGGGTATGGGGAAGAGGGGGGGGTGGAGTAGGGAGTAGAAGAGGGGGTTGGGTATGGGGAAGAGGAGGGAGGGTGGAGTAGGGAGAAGAGGGGGTGTGGTAGGGGGAAGAAGAGGGGAGTAGCGGAAGAGGGGGGGTGGGGTCTGGTATTCCCAATGGAGGGTGTGGATTTATTGCTCTAATTCCAGCTCTAACTTGCAGAGGATCAAGTTGTCACTGTCTCTGTCTGTGCAACACCGTCCCCTATCCCTTGCTAACCCTTTCTCACCAACCCTTTGTG
>NC_051414.1:39903671-39903903 GCF_015228065.2 Penaeus monodon
CGCTTTCCACGTGTTTCGCGTTTCTGTTGTTTTGTTTGAAAATGTTTCTCTATTTATCTTCTTTCGCTTTGGTTTCTTTGCTTTTAGTCCATTATTCGCAATCTCTCTGTCTCTTCCATCCTCTCTTGGCCCTCCTTTCCTACTCTTTATCTCTCGATCCTTCCACTTTTTTTTCTTTCTTTCGCTCCTTCTACCCCTTTATCCCTCTCTCTCCTTTCCTGCGTTCTTGGCT
>NC_051414.1:39904183-39904311 GCF_015228065.2 Penaeus monodon
ACCTACATATTGTTCAGTAATTCTGGCAATTATGCATTTCTACATTTTCTCCCTTTCGCACAGAAGGGAGATGTAGGGGAAGAAATGGATAAATCCCGTATGAAAAGGAAACTGAAATAATGAAAAAT
>NC_051414.1:39904362-39904488 GCF_015228065.2 Penaeus monodon
AGGGAACAAGAGGGGGGGGGGTAACTAAGCAACAAGGGGGGTCCTTGATGGGGGGGGCCCTGTATCTTAAATATACTTATATAAATGATGAAAAAAAAAATATTTAGCTATCATTTTGAACCGAAA
>NC_051414.1:39905044-39905336 GCF_015228065.2 Penaeus monodon
GTCTAAAGAGCATATCGTACTAGCAGTCATTCAAAGAACAGTTTATTCTATCTATTCAGTATAAACAATAACACACAAAAAATAATAATAAAGCTTATACCAAAAACCGAATAAAATGAAAATTCAATGCATCGTTTTTTTTCACGGAAATGTTGAAAGAGAGAAAAAAAATATCCGATAGACGCATGAATATGGATGATATTACTGTTGATATTGCAACATTCTGCATGATAGCACGGTTGCATGAAAGGATTAGCCTTGACCATTGCAGACAGCTTGTTGATGAAAAGAT
>NC_051414.1:39905880-39906079 GCF_015228065.2 Penaeus monodon
GTAAAGCGAAGGGAAGAAGAGAGATAACACAATGATAAAAGCATGTAGAGACAAACGGAAGCAAACAATCACGAGTTAATTTCAAGTTAATTGAAATAATTTTTTTTTTTTAATGAAAGAAAGACGTGAAATAAGTAATTGGAAAATCAGATGACGAAATATGGCGGAAGTAAGATTAAATAGATTTAATGTGATTAAT
>NC_051414.1:39906149-39906219 GCF_015228065.2 Penaeus monodon
TCATTCATATATGGGAAAAATAAAGTCAATATCATATCGCAATTAAAAACATGCAAAAACGAGATGAATA
>NC_051414.1:39906517-39906652 GCF_015228065.2 Penaeus monodon
CAATACATCGAAGTTTAAATTACCAATCAATCTGTCCGTAAGGGCGAGAATGAACAGACACAGATGCGAATTACAGCCTTAACAACCCATTAGCAAAACATATGACTGGAGACATGTGGAAACGAAGGACTTGTG
>NC_051414.1:39907596-39908111 GCF_015228065.2 Penaeus monodon
AATGCTTTACAACCAAGTTCAACGTCAAGAAAACCAAGCAACTTAAAGGTAATTGCAATTGACTCGTAACGATTAATAAGTGATATTGCAGTCATTAGGTAAGTCAAATTACCTGTGTCATTAGCAACAAAACTGCAACATTATGGTTGGTGTGAAAGCTAGAAATAAGTCTATTGTTCAAAATCACTTTATAATGTTCAATCAATTCGTTATTTTTCGTGTTATTACTAAAATATTACTCCATTAGTAAGGGGGGGAAATAGGTGATAATTTTCCTAACTATCAATTGCAAAAAAATGATAATGTTGTAAATCTTTTTAAAATTTCTTAATTTGTAAAGATGTCAGTGAAGTAAATGATATGAATTTGTGATAATAATGGCGTTTACAAAGGCGATGATTATTATAATGACGATAATAATAGATGTTATCATATCATCTCTTTTTTTTTTCATTAATACTTTTCTTTTATATTATCTTACACACTCTTTTCTTCTTCCTGAACCAAGAGTGACG
>NC_051414.1:39908387-39908647 GCF_015228065.2 Penaeus monodon
AACCACTCTCACGTTCATGTAGCCTAACCATATGCGTATACACGTAATCCCTCTATCACCTAGCAAGCAAACATTACTGCAGGCAGGAAAAAAAGAGAAAAGGATCGAAAAATAAAAAAAAATGTACCCACTCTATAAGCATTTGCCGAACACCTCGTCCAAAACTCTCATCAGTGTTCTTAACTATCGTTCGGCAAAGCAGGCGAAAAGAACATTATGCTCGTGTTATAAACGTAGACGTGACGGTGCATTTTCAGTAG
>NC_051414.1:39909649-39910426 GCF_015228065.2 Penaeus monodon
CAATGATTCACAGTCTGCTTTCAACCTCATTACCCCCCCCCCTCATTCTCTCTTCCTCTCCTCTGTTTGTCTTCTCTTCTGCTTTCTTTTTTCTCTCTTTTCCTTCCCTCTTCTTCTCCCTCATTCCCTTTTTTTCCTTTCCTCTTCTTTTCTCTCTCTCTCCTCTCCTTCTTCCCTCATTTCTTCTTCTTTTCTCTCTCTCTTCTCTCCTTCTTCCCTCATTTCTTCTTCTTTTCTCTCTCTCTCCTCCCCTTCTTCCCTCATTTCTTTTGGGATTCTTTTTCTTCCCCGCTTTTTCCTCCCTACTTGTTCTTCTCTTTTCTTTCCTCTCTTCTTCTCCTTCCATTCTCTCCTCTCCTTCTCCCTTATTTTCTCTCCTTCCTCTTTTCTCATTCCCTCTCCCTCCTCTCCTTTCCTTCCTCCCTCTCCCTCCTTCTCCTTGCCCTCTTAATTTTTTCTCTTTCTCCCCCTCCCTCCCCCTCACCCTCTTTCCCTCCCTCCCTTATCACCCCCTTCCTTCCTCTCCCCATCTCCCTTTTCTTTCTCTCTCTCCTCACTCCCTCCTCCTCTTCTTTTCTCTTCTCCTCCTAACCCCATTCTCTCCTCACCCTCTCTTTCACTCTTTCCTCTTCTCTTCCCTCCCTCTTTCCTCTCCTCTTCCCTCCCTCCATTCTCTCCTCACCCCATCCCTCCTCCTCCTCCTCCTTTCTCCTCACCCCCTCTTCCTCTTTTATTTTCTCCCCCTTCCCCCATTCTTCTCCTCCTTGCCTCTCTACC
>NC_051414.1:39910454-39910559 GCF_015228065.2 Penaeus monodon
CTAAAACGTCTTCCGGGAAACATCATAAGTATTGCATTTTCTTCGCCCTTTGACCCGTTTACGACCCGGAAGTAAATTCTTGTTGGCTCAGTAATGGTTGATTGT
>NC_051414.1:39911155-39911279 GCF_015228065.2 Penaeus monodon
ACGTCTTTTTTATTTCAAAACAGTGAAGTATTGCGGGATTATTACAGTTACTCGCTGTTACAATTAGTAATTGTTATTGCTGTCGTTATCTAAAAAGGGAGAACTAGAAAGAGGAGAAATAGAA
>NC_051414.1:39911335-39911547 GCF_015228065.2 Penaeus monodon
AAAATGAAAGAAGGAAAAGAGAGAGACTAAATATGACCCACGAAAAGTTAGATAGAATGAAAATATTGAACAAAACACAAATAACAGTAATTATGAAAAAAATTGCTGAGATGAACGAATATTTCTTTTTATTTGATGTGATGGGGAAATTAAGTTCTTTTGCGCGGTAAATAAGACATATGTTTTAAGTAAGAGGAAGTAAAAGATTTATC
>NC_051414.1:39911698-39911864 GCF_015228065.2 Penaeus monodon
ATCATAGTCAAAAGTGTGATTTTTAAAGGGAAAATGAGATAACATGAAATAATGATAATTCAATAGCAAAATAAACGAAGATATGACGTAAAATGGGAATTTCAGGCTTTAGGATATAGTGCTTAATACTGAAACGATAATGCGGTTCGCACCCCCCCCCCCATTT
>NC_051414.1:39911995-39912070 GCF_015228065.2 Penaeus monodon
TTACCTGTTATAAAAGAATAATATTTGGTAAACAAATAAACGATTATAAATAAATGTATATACTCATATTCTATC
>NC_051414.1:39912140-39912263 GCF_015228065.2 Penaeus monodon
AGTATATAGATATAAATTAAGATAAACTATCTTAGAGGGAAAAAAATTCCAAAATACGAATGAAATTATTTTATATATAAAAACGACGTTAATCAAATTACTTACGAACAGAAATGAGAGTTT
>NC_051414.1:39912510-39913167 GCF_015228065.2 Penaeus monodon
CGCAGTTAAATTGAGGAAGAAAATGAATTAGGAAATAACTAATTAGGAATTAACTAATAATACAAATAAATTGATAGAAAAAAAAACAGTGAAGAGAAAATACAAAACTAATTTTTGAAAAATGTGAAGCAGAGAGAAAGCAGATAAAGAAAAAGAAAGAGAGAAAAAAACACGATAAACGCAGAAAAAATGTATAAAAAATGAAACAAAAAGCAAACACAAAACATACATAAAACAAACAAACAAACAAGAAATACACTATACTTCACAAAAAAATCTAGAAGAAAAAAATAATTAATTCAAGAAATAACAATGAAATTACAATAAAAAAATAATAACAAATAAATAAATAAATATAACATAAAAAAAATATACAGACACATAAAAAATATAAGATAAAAAAAAAAAAAACACAATTACCTTAAGAGAAATCCTTATCAAGTCCATTTTTAAAGGCAAGTTCCCGCGGCTGGGGACTTTGAGATTAAAAGTTTTAATGGAATAAAAAGATTCAAGAGATTAAATAAAAAAAAGGAAATGTTCAGTTGGCAAAAATAGATGGTAGGAAATAATGAAGTTAAATGTACTATAAGCTATTCTGGCTTCGTAAGGTAAGTGTGGTTTGGTTTATTTATTTTATGTCTCTCTCTACGTATG
>NC_051414.1:39913357-39913492 GCF_015228065.2 Penaeus monodon
TCCTCTTCCCCCCCCCCCCATCCCCCATTCCCTCGGGTGTGTCATATCACAAAGAGATATACAGACAGACAGAAATGATGTTGGAAATATTATTTTCTTCATTGTTTCCATCTATCTACTATACTCTTCCATGTG
>NC_051414.1:39914452-39914728 GCF_015228065.2 Penaeus monodon
CTCAATAATAACAATAAAAAACGCAGATTCATTGCATCTAATTGATCATTCAATTGCACATCTCCTTTATATGCATGACCGCTAAGAAAGACACTCTCAGAAGTTTTAATTGAAAGACCCGTTGCATTTTCACTATGGTCTACGGCTCTTTAATAGGCTAAGGCAATGCCTATTTTGTTTCTCTTGCAAAGGGAAATTTGCAGCAAGACAGTGTTTATTCAAGATATAAAGAAACTTTCTATTGCATAGTTGAACTAAAGTTTGTTGGATATGAAG
>NC_051414.1:39915197-39915491 GCF_015228065.2 Penaeus monodon
TTTTCTCTGAATAAGGATATATGAAAAAAGATTTGTCCAGTATATGATTTACACACAAATTGGAATGAGTGATTTTAGGGTAAAAAAAATAATGTTAAGATATATGACACAGCGTAATTCATATATTCTAATTAAAAGCTTGTATAATCCTTTATTAATTAATATATCTGTTTAGGAGATTTTACGAATGCTAAACATCGATGTAATATTTGAAAGAGATTTCGTATATTGGCGATTAATGCAATCAATGATCATGCACTTTCGAAAATTATTTGACATAGGAAGTTTTGCATA
>NC_051414.1:39915536-39915666 GCF_015228065.2 Penaeus monodon
AACTATCTATAATTTTATCAAATATTTATGTACATCTGGGTTCCTCTAATAGTAGACATACTATTTAAAAAATATAAAAAGATAAAATAAAGCCCTTAATAATGTGATACAAAATATAATTTCAAAAACT
>NC_051414.1:39916495-39916831 GCF_015228065.2 Penaeus monodon
AGGGGAATGATGAAATTGTTTCCACATAAGTAACAACTCATAACTGATTATAGTTATCATACCCTTTCATAGGTAGGGAAATAATCCATTCTTAATTATATATATCCTATTTCGTAAGCAAAAAAGAAATCGAGAATTATTACAATCCTTACTTTTCAAAGAAAAAAAATATATATTTACGTTCCATTTCATTAGAATATAAAAGCGAAAGGGAAAAACGGGTGAAATCTATTTTTTTTTCTATAAATTTCCGTGATATAGATTTCATAGCGCGATTCCTCCCCCACCCCTCACCCACCCACTTTCTTTAACGGGTGTAGAGGTATGTAAATGAGT
>NC_051414.1:39917209-39917334 GCF_015228065.2 Penaeus monodon
GAAACGAGAGGGGGAAAAGGGAGAAGAGGTTTAAATAAAAGAGAAAGATATTTGTTCTTATCAGTCTCTCTCTCCCTTTTCCTCACCCATACTTAACCCCCCCCCCTTACGTGACGACTTAACAA
>NC_051414.1:39917786-39918548 GCF_015228065.2 Penaeus monodon
CAATTTTATTGCATTACGAAATCACAGGTTATACGAACTTGAAATAAATCTACCTCTTGTCATAAGGGTCGGTTTCCCATCCAACCCGGGTATGAAATTGAACCCAAAAAGTTCATTTATGCAACGATAGCTCAATTGCCTCACGAAAATGACTATAATCTCGCTAGACATAGTATACTATTTAATCTCAGGCTGAGGTATTTGGCCGCATAAGAATATCAATAAGTTAATAAAAACCAGGCGGTCTAATCTATGCAATATATCTACCATATAATTAAACATTGCGAAAATCTAGTAATTGTGAATAAATATGACGATATCAATCATATGGAAAAAAAATAGTCATGTAGAAATGCAATATGTTAACTATGTCGAAATATAACCGATAGAAGGCAGTTTCAGCATCCGGTTTTCTAATTATGCAATAAAAGGGGTTACTATATTAATCTGAGTTGTCATTTAATTCTTTTTTTTTGCATTATTTATCTTACAAAGGCAGGTCACGTAGCCTATTTTGGATATATGAATTACAGTAACGGGTACTTTTATGTAATGCGTTAAATGTACCGAAATGTACAAAATTACTCTTTCTGGAATAATTACAGTGGTAAATTAGCAAAATGATATTGGAATGATATTAAATAATAATTCGTTAATTGTGAGAAAACTGTTGTGTTTCGTTTTAAAAGTATAATGCACTGTGGATGTAATATTTTTATGATCACATCTGTCACTTCATACATTCAATAAAGATACATAATT
>NC_051414.1:39919089-39919299 GCF_015228065.2 Penaeus monodon
ATACAAAATCCAGAACGGGAGGCGGACGATACCCTTGTTTGTCCTTGTATTTACCAACAAAATAAAATGAATAACAGAAAAAAATTACTGAACAAGCGTTGCTGAAAATGCAAACGAGGCAACAGGTTTCTTTGATTCATTGTTTGCTGAAGGAATATCCAATAAAAAATAACAGGAATGTGTATCAAAATATTCTTTAATTGCATGCCA
>NC_051414.1:39919613-39920239 GCF_015228065.2 Penaeus monodon
CAGACCACACAACACCCCACTACAAAAACAAAACGAAAACAATAAACCACCACACAACACGGAAAAAAACACACTCTTACAATAAAACAAAAAAACACGCCAACCATGCACAGTTAACGAGCGAATCCGCCACGCATGCACAGAAATTGCTTGTTAATTGCTCATGCACAGAAAATCCCGTTTACATCACACCTGTTAAGCCGTAAAGACAAACAAAATACCGGCCTAGTGCTTCCATTCACTGCCTGTCTCGCTCTGGTGATGGGGCTATATACGCAACAATATATATTTACTCTACGGTTTGATCTGCAACAACATGCAAGCAGAATTAAAGAAATAAATCCCGGTATTTTCGCCACTTGGGGGTTGGGGGGGGGGGATAACCCTCTTTTTTTTCTCGTTTCTCTCTATTTTCATTTTTCTTTATTCCCCTATTCATCCTTTTGTCGTTTCTCTATCTCTCTTCCTTTCACTTCCATCCACAAAAGATTCATATCGGAAAATATATGCTTTAAAGTATTTTGTGTTTCGAGTTTTCCGACGTATATTTGATATGAAGGTTGAAGCTCTGAATTCACTTATATTCTCGTAAACAAAAATGAAGATATACATAAAGGAAAAAAAAA
>NC_051414.1:39920813-39920911 GCF_015228065.2 Penaeus monodon
TCTATCTATCTATATGTATGGCACAAAATTTGCACAAATCGTTGATAATAAAACGTTTGTTTAAATTAATAAAATAAAAATTCAAAAATACGAATGGA
>NC_051414.1:39922396-39922548 GCF_015228065.2 Penaeus monodon
GCATTCCTGTGGCAACAATTTCCGCTGTGTCATACAATCTCAACAAAGATGCCGTTTACGCTTTTTGCAAATGTAAAGATGCAGATGAAAGTAGCATTCCCCCCCCCACCACCACCCCATTGTAGGTCTCCCTTTTTGTTTTCTGTTTTTTT
>NC_051414.1:39922806-39922888 GCF_015228065.2 Penaeus monodon
TGTAGTTGAATTTCCCCTTTTTACGTATGAATATCATCAAATACAAAAGGTGAATATGTGTGCGAGAGGAAAAATGTGTGTG
>NC_051414.1:39923176-39923318 GCF_015228065.2 Penaeus monodon
GGGAGATAGTTTAATTAAAGGGGAAGATAGTTTAAGTGAGGGGAAAGAAGGGAGAGGGAGATAAAGAGGAAGAAAATTGCAAGGGAGAAATGGGTGGAAGAAGCAGAAAAAAAGGGAGCGAGAAAAAATGGGTGGGTGGTAA
>NC_051414.1:39923576-39923651 GCF_015228065.2 Penaeus monodon
ACCAGATGCCGGATCCATTTTGAAAATTGAGACTTTTTTAATCAGTACTCTGTGAATATCTTTTTGGGTGTGGAA
>NC_051414.1:39924413-39924562 GCF_015228065.2 Penaeus monodon
CGTTTACGCATGCAATGATAAATACAGAACCTTCTACACACAAAAAATGAAAAACTCGAAATCCCGACAGTATATAAATTTGGATATATGGCTATATCTGTGTATCACGCCAACACCAGTATCCATAGTCATACAGTTAACAGCATGTC
>NC_051414.1:39925358-39925535 GCF_015228065.2 Penaeus monodon
AAAAAAAAAAAAAAATCCATTTGTCCGCGCAATGAAAAATGGGCTCCATCCGAGTTTCGAAAATCCGCCTGGGCAGCATCATCACCTTATATTCATCTCCAGCGGGCGGAGAGGGCAGAAGATGCAGCATCACAGCATCGCCACAAAGGGATCTGTACCATCTCAACCGCGGTGGTC
>NC_051414.1:39925904-39926021 GCF_015228065.2 Penaeus monodon
AAGCAGGATGATACCAGGATGGAACTCGGAGGGGGAGGGGGTGGGGGAGGGGGGAGGAGAACGAGAGGAAGGGGATGGAGGGGGTAGGCGGGGATGGGGTGCACGGGGGGGGTTGTA
>NC_051414.1:39926091-39926247 GCF_015228065.2 Penaeus monodon
CTCCGCCTTTTCTCGCATTCTCTCTTTCGCTTTTATGTCTGTCTCTCCACCTCTCTCTATTTATCTGTTTGTATACATATATATATTTCTCTGTCACTCTCTTTCTCTATTCCAGAGTCTCATACTTTTCCATACATATACATTATATATGAATTC
>NC_051414.1:39926612-39927090 GCF_015228065.2 Penaeus monodon
TGGCATAAGACCAAAATTCCATCATTCCAGTCGGAATATTCCCGAGCAGCGTCGCCTGCCTCGCCACTCGATCTCGATTCTCCGATAGTCGCTTGGACAGAACACTGTGATTATCTATTCCAAATAACCGCAGACGAAGGTCCAAATTATCTATTAGCCATCAGCTTAATTTATTTAATGATTTTATCCATATTGATATAATTTCGACGATGCATATAGGAAGCCTATATTTTTTTGAGACTGTTACTTCAAGATATCAGCTGACTTCTAGCACTAGATTTATTAAATATTTTCTTTTAAAAAATCGAATTATTAATTCATAATGGCCAAACACATTTGACAGTGTTCTAAACTTTCAGCCTTAGATATTATGTGAAAAAGTTGTTTAGTTCAAGAATTCCTTTTGAGATATGAGCATGAATATATTTACTTTGTAATGATAATTCAATAATTTAAGATATATTTCAGAATTCAGAAT
>NC_051414.1:39928033-39928940 GCF_015228065.2 Penaeus monodon
AACAGTTCTACTCCAGCTGCTCCTAACCGACAGCCTTCTGCTGCCGCTGCCCCTTCCTCCTCTTCCGCTGCTGCTGCCTACGCTCTGCCGCCCGCGGCGCCTTCAGCTCCGCCCTGCGCTGCTCCAGGGGCACGGAACGCCCCTTCGCCGCCTCCAGGCCCAGCGCCTCCACCTGCCAAGTCAGCCTGTCCAAGGCCTGGGGCTCCGCCTGCCTCCGGAGGGCCTGGCGCCGCCGCCAGTTCTTCCTCCTCCTCTTAGCCAGCTGGATTCCCTCGGCGTCGCGCCCTTGCAGGCCCAGCGCTCCAGCTGCCCCGCCACTGGTCCAGGCGACGCGACTCCTGAGCGGCGCAGAGCCCGGCGCTGCCGCTGCCTCCTCCTCCTCTTCTTGGCCTCCGTCGCGGGCACAGAGCGCGCCCGGGGCTCGCCTCTCGCGCCCACCGCCCTCTCCGTCGGAAGCGCGACGGGCTCCTCCGCCATCGCCTGCTACTACAGGTGCTCTGTGCCTGCTGCGCCTTGCGCTCTGCCCTGCGCTGCCTCAGGTCGGAGTAGGTGAAGCCTCCCTCTTGGGCTCCACGCCCTCCACCTCGCACTGCTCGAGGGCGAGCACATCACACCGAGCATCAGCGCGTCGAGGGAGTACGTCCTCGAGGCGGGCGTCGTCCCCGCGTGGGCTTGGAGGCAGTCCGCGTCGGGAATGGCGACGGCGCCTGCTGCCTCCGCCTCTGCGCGGCCTGCTGCTCCTCTGGCGCTCGTCCGCCACGCCACCTTCCGCTTTGCGCAGCGCTCCTGGGCGTCGCGGCGCCCGACGGCGATCGCCGCCATCTTGGGCAGCCATCGCTGTCTCCGCTGGTCCTTCATGAATTCGAGGCAGAGGATCGGGTCCCCTGGCTTCCGGAAGCGAAGCTAA
>NC_051414.1:39929596-39929876 GCF_015228065.2 Penaeus monodon
GCCCTAAGTTCATGATATTTTATATAACAACGCAAACCAATAAGTAATAATATCACTTAATCTTTAACTGATGCACAATAATAGTCAATATCTCTGTAGCCATAAAAGTAATAGTGCTTTTTACAGTATATGTTAACTGTTGAAGACTAACTGTACATAACTGTCTATTTCACTGGCATTTACACATGGTAATTCGAATATTTTTTGTATGTGGTGTACTGGCGGCTTCATTTCACTTTAAAGTAACTTGCCTCTTCAAAGCACGCGGAAGAGCAATGTG
>NC_051414.1:39930989-39931482 GCF_015228065.2 Penaeus monodon
CAAGCAGCCAGCAATATCTTTACAAACTAATAATCCACGTGTTTCGCATCTGTATATTGTTGTGATTCAAAGATTCTGGAATATTGTAATATACATTCCTAAGTGGATTTAAATGTCAAGCGAAATAAAAAGGTTCTGCGCGCAATTCTATCGTGTTTTGTTCTTAATGGAAGGACCGAGGGATGAAATCACGCGAATTCCGACCCTATAACCTTCCGCCATTAAGTCGAAAATGGCGTGTTGCGTTATCCCCGGTCATGGATGGCGGCTGGAAAAGCGCGGGAAATACGGAATTATTTATGGAATTGGAATAGCGAAACCTTTTCAAAATACAGAGATCTTGTTGCCCCTTTTCAGTCGGTTCCCCTTTGCGTTTAGATAACCAGAGGGCGATATACCGTTTTTGATCGCCTGGCCTGTAAATGGTTTTATGCATTTTAAAGATAAAGTATGTGGCGACTCTTGGAAACTGTGTAGCTATTATGCGCTTGTG
>NC_051414.1:39932101-39932486 GCF_015228065.2 Penaeus monodon
CGTTATCATTATTATCTTTATATAAATAACACAAAAACAAGGCACATACTCTCTCTAACGCAACAAAGATTCCTCCTAAATTCGAAAATTATTCCACCAAAAAAGAAAGCAAAAAAACACGTTATCACAACGAGGCCGCTTGCATGCTATGTACATACATATTGCAAACAGTTGCAAAACGACAAGTTTGTGCACTCACTTGACTGTTCTTACCTTTTGGGAGAGAGCAGGTTGCATTTGTGAAGGAATAATGCATATCTTCTCTTTTTTTTTCCTCTCTCTGCCTTTTATTCTTGTTTCTCACTGGTTCTTTTATGTATTTTTTTTACCAATTTTCTCTCTTCCCTGTTTCTTTTTCTGTGGTTAAGTCTTGTGATTTTCTGCC
>NC_051414.1:39932779-39932968 GCF_015228065.2 Penaeus monodon
AAAAAATAAATGGGCAAATTCCCTTGCTAAAACGCAACGCGATAATCTCCATAATTTCTTTGAAAATCACATCACCTGTAGAAGACTTTCGAAAAAAATATAACAAAAAAATATGTACAAAGAGCTATTTCCTTATACGAGGGAGAGTTAGTCTAAGAAAGACAGAAATGCAGGCAGTCGGACAGAGGC
>NC_051414.1:39933414-39933848 GCF_015228065.2 Penaeus monodon
TCAAATGCTCTTATAACCGTTTAAGCGGCAGTTAAAACGACCGTATGAACATCCGAAACATGAGATAAAATTACGAATCGGCAACAGCTGTTATGATGATGCCAAAAGTGCCAATTTCAAGCGGCAAATTGTGGTGAATAGTGATGCCGTTTTGCATGTCTGTTCATCACTTTTATATCACGCAATTTGGGTACGAAATAAACCCCGAATAAAGGCCTTCAGAAAAATACATTCAGCGTAATGTGGAAAACGATTGGGAATGACGTAAGAACACGTTTCCAACATTGAGTTTTAATATGCTCTCTATCATGGCGGTATTACTTGTAAAATAAACATCGATGGTCCACTGGCCGTTTCTCTGAACAAATAAACACGGTAATGGAAGAATCATTATAAATATTGGAGGAAACGAGGTGAAATGAAACTTCATTTGC
>NC_051414.1:39934230-39934360 GCF_015228065.2 Penaeus monodon
GCTCGCTGTAACATTCTTTAGAAGAACGTATAGATCGCGCCTGCCGAAAGTCCCAAAGAAAGAATCCCAAAGCATGACACTGTCCGTTTAACAATCTTTGACTGTGTATTTCAGATCGCAGCCTCACGCA
>NC_051414.1:39934473-39934659 GCF_015228065.2 Penaeus monodon
AGTAAAGAGAGGATTTAAGTGACGAGTGAGTAAACAGAGATTTTTCCGAAAGTGATGCTGTTTAGTTAGGATATTTTAATCACAAATAAGCGTATTTTGATTTTAAAAAGTCCATCTATTTTTTTTTCTAAAAAATCGACATGAATCACATAGGGTAAAAGGGTTAAAGGAGTATGAGAAAATCTG
>NC_051414.1:39935106-39935374 GCF_015228065.2 Penaeus monodon
TCTATCCATCTGACAATTTACCTTCTCCCTCTATTTCTAAAAAAAAAAAAAAATGTCCAGTTGACACTCTTAGAAATGAAAAAAAAATCATGACACACATACCTAAGCTAATTAACTAAAACGCACCAATCTTTATCGATAATTGAAACCCAGTAATGGATGTGAAGTGGTGTTGACTTTCAGTGCATTTCAACGAGCTGTCAACGGTCTAATTGCGTGGTAGTTATTGCAAAGCTGTTGAGTGCAATGTTTTACTCGATTCTCAAAG
>NC_051414.1:39935857-39936495 GCF_015228065.2 Penaeus monodon
AATTAATATCCTGTTTACAATTCGATCCACGATTTTTGTTATTGTGTGACACTCAAACCTGACAGAATCCGTTAAAATAATTACCAATAATTGAAACATATCGAAATAACGAAAAAACAACAACAGGAAATCCGTTAAAAAATGAAACGAAAAAATATATATATTTAAAAAAAATTGTTTTAACTGCATAACGATATTTCAAAAAAACGATATATATCTATCATATCGTTATACCAAAGGCTTCCTATACTCGAACATAGCTATTAGTGACTCTAAACATACGACGAAATGTGTATATTGCAGGAGATTGCACGGGGTTGCAATTGTAACGGGATATCTGACGTTGTGTTTGTTCACGCTATCTTTGTTTACATAAAATCCAGTTATTTGTTTGTCATTGTGTACCCGCGCATGTGCAGTTGCCACATCTTGTTTATTTTTGTTGATATATATGTCTCCGGTGTGTGTTTGTATGATTAACTGTATAAGGAATAAGAATATTTGTAGAATAACTTCATTTGCAATAAAACTTTAGAAATAAATGAAGCTCAATAAGTGTCATAATTATTAGTGGCAACAATATCTTATTGGCATCTCGAAGCAAAATCCAATATGGCGGTTTTCCTCGATTCTCACTT
>NC_051414.1:39936740-39936842 GCF_015228065.2 Penaeus monodon
TCCCTTTTCAATCTTTATTCTTTATATCGTAGTTTACATCTGTCCTGTTCTCTTTTATGCCTTTATTCCTCCTTTTATTTCTTTATTCCTCGAGCAAAAAAG
>NC_051414.1:39937719-39938473 GCF_015228065.2 Penaeus monodon
GGAAAATTTTGGATTCACGTCCGGAATCCGATGCAATCTACCGACAATGACAAAAGTTTCCGGAAGTGCTCCTGCGTCTACGCGTTTCTTGCGAGGGGGGGTGGGGGGAGGTGGTGGCATCGAGGGCAAGGGTAGGTGGGTGGGGATGGGGAAGGGGGGGGAGGGTTGTGTGGGGGATATGGGGCGGGACGGGGCGAAGGGGGGGCGCTAATGGGCTCGGGTTTCCTCGTCTGTTCTCAGGGAGTGGGGTCTGCTAGCTCACGCGATGACTCGATGATCTCTCGGAGTCGCTAAAAAAAGTCTGTGTCGGGTAGAGCGCGGACCTGTCACCTTAGGATAAACAATATCTCTCTTCTCGTAACGATATGAGCCTGTCTGGCGCGGGATGCCTGACTCTAAACATGTTAAAAGCCTGACTTTGTCTCTGGGGAGACAGCAGGCTAGACCGTGTGTGTGGAGGACACAAGTAAAGCACTGTGGCTCTCAATTGATACAACGCAACTACTTCTCACGTGCGTGCGGGGAGTCGTTCTCCTGGGTGTTGAGTGCTCGGGTGGTGGTTGCATGATCTATATACAGGACATTACATCGATGACGTCATGATTCTTTAAGCCTAACAAACCAGATTAGCTCGATACATCGCAAATACACACTTTAACGACTAAGATGACAACCCCTCCATCTAGTCACTGTGCACTGACTACTCGCTCCTCACTCTCGACTCTCTATATCTGCAGTCGCAGTGATCCAAGGT
>NC_051414.1:39938760-39938856 GCF_015228065.2 Penaeus monodon
CGGAAAATTTTGGATTCACGTCCGGAATCCGATGCAATCTACACGAGCAATGACAAAAGTTTCCGGAAGTGTCGCTGCGTCACGCGTGTCAGTTGC
>NC_051414.1:39939561-39939648 GCF_015228065.2 Penaeus monodon
AAGTTGCTGTATCTCAAGCAAACTTTGCCAACGTCACTTTCTTGTTTCCCAAGGTATCTTATTCCAAGATTCCTGGATTCCGGAACA
>NC_051414.1:39940073-39940174 GCF_015228065.2 Penaeus monodon
GCAGACGATTCGAATGCGATGGTGGAGCCTAGACTTCGGATTAATATGTCTATAACTTATTCATTAACCTTAACAACATGAGAACTTTAGTTTAAGTCCGC
>NC_051414.1:39940247-39940312 GCF_015228065.2 Penaeus monodon
ACCAATCAACGCCGAAGTCATGGCTCTAGCGTCGCATTCGTAAAATTTGCGGTAATGGCGGTAAC
>NC_051414.1:39940755-39940911 GCF_015228065.2 Penaeus monodon
GGTCTTAGGAAGACTGTAACTCCCTGCATGATGCATGAGACAGCTAGCAATCTCGCATGACGGGTGACGCTGTTGTTTTCGGACACTTTGACTGGTCTACGTGATATTTTCCTGAGTTCGATGTCACTCGTGCGGTACTTCTTGTTCGTATGTGTA
>NC_051414.1:39941229-39941388 GCF_015228065.2 Penaeus monodon
TTCACCTTATTCATATTAACATTATCTTTTACAAAATCGAAAATAAATGTGACTTAAGATGACCCTAAAGATTTGCGTTCCTGTAGCAGCGTCGTCTTGGTTCATCTCACTTCTCGTTATTAGCGACAGATCGTCTCATAAAACATGGTAGCGATTAAA
>NC_051414.1:39941852-39942167 GCF_015228065.2 Penaeus monodon
TGTAGCGTAAAAAGTGTCGAAAACATTGCCATATCATCATTGCTATTAGTCTAATAATGATTTTCATCATCGCCAACAATTGTTATTATCACCACCATCCCTTTAATCATAATTTCAAAACTTTTTACGGGGTCACATTTCAGCTGATGAATTCCGCCATTACGTTTTCTTTTATTTAAAATTTTGACAAATGAAAAATGTAAATAGATGCATTCGGTTTATTAATTTTGGACATTTGGATATGAACTGATATCATTTTTTTCTTCTTTTCTTTTTCCCAATTGGTATATCGAATTATTTCTGTGTGATACGAAT
>NC_051414.1:39943927-39944056 GCF_015228065.2 Penaeus monodon
ACATCAGGACAGTATCATTTACTTTTTGATATTCACAAAGCTAAAATGTCATGTTTTAAAGGCTCCGCTTTCTATTTTACAATTTCACTGACCTACAAATAATTTCTGTTTAGCTTTACAAACACGCTC
>NC_051414.1:39944588-39944765 GCF_015228065.2 Penaeus monodon
ACCAAATATATCAATGACAATATGTACCCCGGCGTCTCTCGCTTGCACGGCGCCCCTTCTATGGCAACTTTGCAAACGCGGACACACACGCGACCTCATCCCTCACATGGCAACTGATTTATGGCAACTGCGGCGATCGGTTGCCTCCCTGGGGGTAAGGACATGGAAGAATGGCAG
>NC_051414.1:39945712-39945819 GCF_015228065.2 Penaeus monodon
TTTCTTGATCATTAAGAAAAAAAAATGAATTATTATCCCGTATAATTGCTGTCACAAAAAATGAAATAATGTCTGTCAAAGTTATCGACATTCAAGATTAACGAGCT
>NC_051414.1:39945869-39945999 GCF_015228065.2 Penaeus monodon
CTATGTCTTTGTCCTTATTTTTGTTTTTTTATGTATCTTTTCTTTTCCCCCATAAAAGGGAAAGGGAGAAAAGGGGTTTTGAGTAATGGCCGAGTTAAGGGCAAGAAGGGCACTTCTATATGCTGCACTG
>NC_051414.1:39946091-39946199 GCF_015228065.2 Penaeus monodon
CCCCCTTCTTTTCCCCTCCCCAAAAAAAGCCCCCCCTTTCATTTTCTTTCTTTTCTTCTTCTTTATTAAATACAAAAAAAAAAAATATTATATTTTTTTTAAATTATC
>NC_051414.1:39946278-39946350 GCF_015228065.2 Penaeus monodon
ACCTTTTAAATAAATTAAAATATAAAATTTTTATATAATATATAAAACAAAAAAAAAAAATTTTTTTTAAAA
>NC_051414.1:39946653-39946978 GCF_015228065.2 Penaeus monodon
ACAAACATTATCCCCAAAAAAATCCCCCCATTACTTACCCCCTCTGTCTCCCTATTTACTTGAAATTAGTATTCTCTGCCTGTTTTTCCGACAATATTCTTAACACGAGTGAAGCGGCCATGCGGGACATACAAAACATCCTCTTTATTCCTTAAAAGGGAGAACCTCATCTACTGTTTGTTTTTGGCCCTCGCATAATTCATGGAAAAAGTAAATATATACATAAGTTTGTTAAGATGTGCTTATATCTCTGGAAACTGTTGTAGAAATGGAGGGAAATTATATGATCGCGAGCTGTGTGTGATTTTTGTAAAATTGTTTGGGT
>NC_051414.1:39947268-39947342 GCF_015228065.2 Penaeus monodon
TAACAGGTGTGTCCGCGTGTATGAGGAGAGATGAAGTGATAAGCCGAGACAAACGTAACGAGACAAAGAATCAG
>NC_051414.1:39947510-39947595 GCF_015228065.2 Penaeus monodon
AACGATAGAGAAATGACGACAAAAAAGGGGACAGAAAAAAACAGAGAAACAAACAGAGACAAGAAGAGAGAGAAAGAGCCAGAAA
>NC_051414.1:39947626-39947853 GCF_015228065.2 Penaeus monodon
AGGGGAAAAAAAAGGGGAAAAAGGGGGGGGGGGGGGAAGGGGGAGGGAAGGGGGGGGGGGAAAAAGGGGGAAGGGAAAGGGGGGAGGGAGGCGGGGAAAGGAGGGAGGGAGGAAAAGGGAAAGAGAGAAAAAAAAAGGGAGAGAAAGGGAGTAAGAAAGAAAAGGGAAAAAAAAAGAAAAGAAAAAAAGGAATAAACCCCGGTGGGATAAATGAAAAAGGCCCGGGG
>NC_051414.1:39948226-39948315 GCF_015228065.2 Penaeus monodon
GGGGGGGGGGGGTTTTTAACCCCCCCCCAAAAAAAAGGGGCCCCCCCCCCCCGTTTAAAAAAGGGGGTTTTAACCGCCTTTTAACTGGG
>NC_051414.1:39948928-39949569 GCF_015228065.2 Penaeus monodon
AAAAACATTGTTTTTTAATTTGATTCTTGAATGAAAAAAACGAGAGGAAGTAATAACAACGACGTAAAGAAAATAAAACAAAACAAAACATCTATACAACAAACATTCGCCGAGAAGACAATTCAAACCCGGTGAAAATAATTACCCATAATTGCACGTTTGCTTCTGCGATTTATAAACCAACCGCCAAATCCGATGAAAATTATATCATTATTTCCCTCTACGAACTTGCTTAATAATCTAAAAGAAGAATAAATCTCACTGCAACGTTATATCCGAGGAATCGTCTATCGCATTACGGTGAAAAATAACGAGCCTGTTACCGTCTTCTAAACAGAGGAATAGCAGGCTGCGTGCGACGGCGAAATTAGAACGATTTGTCATTTTCGATAACACGATATTAAAAAATATATTATGTGATTTAGATAGTGACAATTATATATTTGGCGAAATGTTCGAGAATTATGAGTGAGATAATCGTGCTTTTTGAGATTAATCTGATTTTTTTTTTATGATGTTCAGCGTGAGTTGCATTTTTGTTGCGGTTTCTTTATTGCACTTTTGTTCTTGTCTTGTAATAAGGGAAAAAAAAAAGGATTTATATGCTTTATAAAGATGCGTGAATGTAAGTTATAATAATA
>NC_051414.1:39949765-39949949 GCF_015228065.2 Penaeus monodon
TGCAAAAGGTGTAACAACACAAATAAACCTTATTGTAATACACATCGACCAGTTCCCACGGTGGGTAGGGGGGGTGGGGGAGGAGGGGAAGAGGGGAAGCGCTAAGCCATTTTCCAGTCTAAGGGTGTTAACAGGAGGGGAAAAAAGGGGGGGAGAGGGAAGCTAGGGGAAGGGAGGGGGGGAT
>NC_051414.1:39950152-39950600 GCF_015228065.2 Penaeus monodon
AGTACTTCCGGAGCTTCTTTACATAAGGGGATTTGTAACGAAGGGGGGGAGAGACGGGGGAGAGGAGAAGGGAGCTAAAAAAAAAATAGAAAAAAGCGGTTTAAAGTGTATTGTGGGAATATCAAATTATTTAACACATTGAAGGAGGGGCTTGTGAGAAATTTTGAGAAATATATATATATATTTTAGAAATGTGATTACTATATAAATGAATGACAACAAAAAAAGGAAAATCATTATACGTCTTTCTCTTAAAAAAACTTATATGACACAACAAAAAAATGCATAAAAAACTAACAGAGAATTTTTAAAAAATGAAATCATAACAAAAAGAACAAGACAAAAAAAGGTTAAAAAAAAAAATAGATAAATAATAATAGAACAGAGAACACGAAAAAAAGAAAGAAAAAACGAAGAGAAAAGCAAAACAGGATACAATTTCCCGCCA
>NC_051414.1:39950739-39951871 GCF_015228065.2 Penaeus monodon
GGAAAGGAAGGGAGGAAGAGGAGAGAAGGAAAGGGAGGGGAGGAGGGGATAAGGCAAAAGAGGGAAGAAGGGAAGGGAGGAGAGAAAGAGAGAAGGGACAGGAAGGAAAGAGAGGAAGAAAGTATGGAAAGAGAATGGAGGGAAGGAGGAAAGAAGAGAAAGGAAGTGGAAGAAACAGGAAGGAAATGGAAGGGGAGAAAGAAGGAAATTGATGAGGAGGAGAGAGAGGGAGAGAGGGGGTTGGAAAGGAAAAACCAAGGGATGGAGAACAGGGGAGAAAGGAGAGAGTGAGAGGGAGGGGAGGGAGGGGGGGGGGGAGGAGAGAGGGAGAGAGGGGGAGAGGGAGGGAGGGAGAGAGGAGAAGGAGGAGAGGAAAAGAGGGGGGAGGGGGGGAGGGACAGAGGAGAGGGAGGGGGGAGGGGGAGAGGGGGAGGGGGGGAGGGGGAAAGGGGGAAAGGGGGGGAAAGGGGGGGGAAGAGGGGGTGGAGGGAAAGGGGGGGGAAGGGGGGTGCAACCCAAATGGGGGAAAAAGGGAATTTTAAAAGCGAAAATGGGGGGGCGCCCCAAAATTGCATGAAAATTTTAAAGGGGGAAAAGGGGGGAGGGGGGGGGGGGGAAGGGGGGGGGAAAGAAAAAAGGGGGGGAGAGGGGGAAAAAGGGGAAAGAGGGGAGAGGGAAAAGGGGGGGGGAGGGGGGAAGGAAGAGGGGGGAAAGGGAGGGGAGGAGGATAGGAAAAGGGGAAGAGGAGGAGGGGGAGAGGGAAAGGGGGAGGAGGAGAAGGAGGAGGGAAAAGGGGGGAAGGGGGGAAAAAAGGAGGAAAAAAAAAAAAGGGGGGAAAAAAGGGGGAATAAAAAAAAAAAAAAAAAGGGGAAAAAAAAAAAAAGGAAAGGAAAAAAAAAAGGAAAAAAAGGGAAAAAAAGGGGAAAAAAAAAAAAAAAGGGGAAAAAAAGGGGGGAAAAAAAAGAAAAAAAGAAAAAGGAAAGGGAAAAAAAAAAGGGGGGGGAAAAGGGGAAAGGAAGAAAAGGGGAAAGGGGAAGGGGGAGGAAGGGGGGAAAAGGGGGGGGGAAAGGGGAAAGGGGAGGGGGAAAAAAAAGGGAGAAGGAGGTAACGAGGACGATGCATTGTGGATGAA
>NC_051414.1:39952466-39952547 GCF_015228065.2 Penaeus monodon
GTCTAATAACATACACCTTTTCCCCTTATTTTTTCACTCTTTATTACGATCAATAATCAAGCATAAATAAGCTTATTATCT
>NC_051414.1:39952599-39952725 GCF_015228065.2 Penaeus monodon
ACAGCATTATGCAAATCAGCTTTTTGTCTGGGATCAATTTGCAGCATTTATGACTTCAAATCTCGGCTCTGTTTTAGGAGAAAGTTCACTGTTTTTGAATAATTTTCATGGTAAGGCATTTAATTT
>NC_051414.1:39953212-39953282 GCF_015228065.2 Penaeus monodon
ATCATTTTTATATTCACTTCATATTATTCATTACTGTTATATTTTACCATATATCAACATCATTAATCGA
>NC_051414.1:39953894-39953963 GCF_015228065.2 Penaeus monodon
AGATACAAACAAAATAGCTAAACACATCGTTAAAAATAGGCCTATTCAAAATTCTCTCGTCAATATATA
>NC_051414.1:39953994-39954396 GCF_015228065.2 Penaeus monodon
GGGGGGGCGACTCTCCCTTCCCTACCCTCTCCCCATTCTGCCTTTCAATCACTGTATCTACTCCCTTCTTCCCTCCCCCTATTCGCTCTCTCCAACCCCCTCCTCCCCCTCCCCTCAACACTCCCCCACCTGCCTACTATATCCCTCCCCCCTCCCCATCTCCCCTTTCCCCTCTAAATCCTATCACCCTCTCACCCTTTATCCGTATCACCTATCCCCTTCCCCTTTCCCCCTCCCCTACTCTCTTTATCACCCCCTATCTACCCCCCTCATTTACCCCAAAACCTCTCTTTACTCCCCCCCACTCCTATCCCATTTACCCCACCCCCCCTCACCCATTTCCAACCCTACACCCTTTAAATCCCCATATTTACTCCCCTCCCATCTACCCTATCACCCCCT
>NC_051414.1:39954441-39954574 GCF_015228065.2 Penaeus monodon
CCATTCTGCATGTGAGTCTCAGGTGTTCGAAGCCTAATTGCCTTGTTTGCGCCGCGGCTGATTATCACAGTCACCCCTTTGATGAATAAGGAGGTGCAAAATCCCGTTTTTTGTGTTGGCTAATTCACCAGCT
>NC_051414.1:39954910-39955055 GCF_015228065.2 Penaeus monodon
CATCACACACACCACATCATTCGCGAAAAGTACACAAAAAAAGGGATCTTGCGGCGAAACACCCCTTGGGTCTGTGAGTTTCCGCTCTTTGAGGCTGTTGGAATAGCATGCGAAGTGGAGAAAGGGGGGCTGTTCGTCAAACAGG
>NC_051414.1:39955446-39955659 GCF_015228065.2 Penaeus monodon
CATACTTTTGTCATAAAAGATTTGTTACAAAGGTTAAACGTGTGGAAAAATAAAAATCCCCGGTAGGTAAAAGTTTTCTACGTTATTTGTTTTTTTGTGAGAAATTATTATATGAATTATTTATACTGTTTCAATAAGGGAAAAAAAAAAAAATTGATAAAAAAATATTCCCCTCCTTGGGGAAATCTAAAAAGGAAAAAAAGGCTACTAGTG
>NC_051414.1:39955711-39955892 GCF_015228065.2 Penaeus monodon
CAATATAATATATTATAATATTATTTATTAATATAAATATATAATAATAATAATAGATAGATGATAATATAAATATATATAATTGAAAATAAATCTTAAAAGAAGCCAATAGCGAAACAAGGAGTCGCTCGAGGGGGTAACAAGACCATTCTCCTCGCTGTGTGCAGAAGGCAAGACTGGC
>NC_051414.1:39955979-39956156 GCF_015228065.2 Penaeus monodon
ATTTAAAAACCCCACACACCATTTTGTTCCTCTTTCGGAAAGCCATTGCCTTTATTTGCATTGGGGTTTGGGAAAATGCATGTACATGCGATGTGTTTTTTGTGCGTTTGCCTTCGGGCCCGACACAGACGCTTACTCCCCCACCCCCAACCCCAGATATGTTGGGTATGTGTTGTA
>NC_051414.1:39956243-39956626 GCF_015228065.2 Penaeus monodon
CTTATTTCCCCGTTAAATATTTCCAATTAAAATTTTCCCACCCAAATTTTTACATAAAAAATTTAAAGGGCGACACATAAACACGGTTCTGTTTTAACAACAGTCGCTTCCACTTACAAGCTTGCTCTCGAAAACCAACGTGCCTTGAATCCCAAAAACAGAGGCACTATAACCATGGCACTCTACATTCAATACTATCGCTGTTATTGGCAGTATCTTTTTTTTATTATTATTTTTTAATATAATCCGATAATTGAGTCGTGCCATAAACGTTTCGAGATATCGGGTCAAATGGGGTTTAAAACGTTTTCTTTTGCTGTACAATGTCGCCCCTTGGTGATTGAGATAAGAAGGTGTTTGATAAGATTATTGAAAAGTCTTAT
>NC_051414.1:39956706-39957145 GCF_015228065.2 Penaeus monodon
AGTAACACGGTAATAGACAAAAAGACCAAAAAAAATAAAAGAAAACGATGTAAAAAATTTGATCGTAGACACAGGTAGATGACAGATAAAGCAAACACAAAAAGATAATAGTAGGCCAGGCGATACAATAATAAAAAAATAGAGAAGGATATATATAATGACGGACAGCTGAATAGAAAAATAGATGGCTAGATCTAGAAAAAATATATAGAAAAAGATACAGGTAGGTAGAAACTCCAAAAACTAACTGATTATAGATTAAAAGATAAACTATATTTTATTATTGACTTTAGACGATAGATAGCTAATAGACTGAACGTGACGAAGATAGTGGGTTAAGGTAGCGATCGTATCAAAATTCATCCATTAAAAAAGATTTAAAATTTAAAAGCTGACTTATATGATACATTTTTTAAAACACGCAATAATTGATCACTGC
>NC_051414.1:39957249-39957520 GCF_015228065.2 Penaeus monodon
GAGTAATTAAAATTCTTTTACTCTCGTTATCTGTCAGTGCCAATAAAAGGAATGCGTTTGAATAATGACTCTTGGATTAATGATTATACAAATCGTGTTAATTATCAGCTTTGATCTCTGAACAATACATTTTTCATCACTCAAAAAAAAAGTGTTTTCTGATTGTTACTAGATGTTAGTTATTAATTGATAAAATCAACATAAGTGCTTAGTGTTATAATATGTATCCATTTCTTAGATGAGAATGGTAAAAAATAATATTGCAACGACT
>NC_051414.1:39958419-39958621 GCF_015228065.2 Penaeus monodon
ACCTTAAAAAATCGACCCGAATTTTCTTTATTACAAGTTCAAAAAAAAGAAAAAGAGAGAGAGACCGCAAAGGAGAGACGGTTTTTCGAAATTCCCGTGATGCGGCCGAAGAAAATTAATAAAAAAAAGTTTTCACTGGGATCTTCAGCCAATATCTTAGGGTATCATTATGTGAGCGTCGAAGTATTCAGAAAAATGTGAT
>NC_051415.1:0-94 GCF_015228065.2 Penaeus monodon
GTTGAGAGGAAGAGACACACTATGAAGAAGGTATGAACTGCAGTCTGAGAATGGAAAAGGATGGTAAATCAGTCAATCTAATTATTCAGCAATT
>NC_051415.1:131-455 GCF_015228065.2 Penaeus monodon
GTATTAATACGTTTAGTAATTCGCCTTATAATCTATAACTATGTCTATATCTGTACTGATATGTTCAGTAATTCGTTTTATAATCTATATGCCTATATCCATTAATTATTCAGTAATTTGTCTTAAAATCTATATCTATGTCTGTATCTGTATGAATATTTTCAGTAATTCGTATAATAATCTATATGTATGTTTATATCTCTATTAATTGTTATATTTTAGATTTAATCTGTATCCATTCGTAAATTTATATCAATTGTTCAGTAATCAGACTATATTTATATCTCTACTATTCAATAACTAATACTAATCGAAATTTATCCG
>NC_051415.1:906-972 GCF_015228065.2 Penaeus monodon
TGAATACCTATGTGTTGTTCAGTACTGAGTCTTATTTTACATCTATCTATTCATCTTCATATACCG
>NC_051415.1:1018-1290 GCF_015228065.2 Penaeus monodon
TCCAGAACCAGTGTTTAATTTAATGAATCCAGACCCGGAAGCGCTCAATATCCCTTAATATGGGAAGCCAGAAAAAATTTTTTTTTCCTTTTTCTTCTTCTAAATGTCAACGCGTAACAATATGGCAATATATATCATGCTTAACAATATATCATTATATTGTAGAACCTCCATCTAGAATACCACCTGTTTTATGGTGTGCAAAAATTAAAACAAATATTTATAACAATATATGTAGATATATGTAGCAGTATGAAAGACAAGACAAAAAC
>NC_051415.1:1456-1733 GCF_015228065.2 Penaeus monodon
ACAATATTTATTGGGGGTTCATGTGTTTTAATTCTTCAAGGTAGTATTCAGTGGTGGAATGAAATGAACTAACCCTCTCTTTCCATAAAAAAAAAATCCATAACAAAAATATATATACTATTCTTTTATTTTCGGTTTTTCTTCTTTTTCTTTCTTTCAACAAGAGATAGATAGTTACCAGGAGCGGAAAGATCTGGGTTGCCGCAGTTGAGTCCGATGCACTGCGCTAAGGGAAACAAAAAATTGACACTTGTTATACAGTCAAAAATTCTTCCTT
>NC_051415.1:6700-6917 GCF_015228065.2 Penaeus monodon
GAGATTAGCTATTAAGATTTCAGAATTATATATAGAGTAGATATCTGGCGACTCACCACACGGCGGTCCATGGCAGCCGAGCGAGAAGAGGCTCGGTTCGTCGGTGGCAACGCTCATGAAATCCTCGCTCGCGGAGTCCCTCCCTTCAGGGGGACAGAACGCAGGGCTCAGTTACTCCTTTTAAAGATACAGGTGAGTGATCTCCTTTTCGTCTGCT
>NC_051415.1:7374-7586 GCF_015228065.2 Penaeus monodon
TCAAATAGAAAGGCCTTCAAAACCCTCTCACCACTTTTTTCAAGGGTAAACCTGGTCCACGTTCCGCGCTTTAAACCCCGCGTCTGGTTCGCGGTGTAAGGAGTGCTTGTGTATATGGTGGAATTACCCTGAACCCACACTCCAGAAAATTCTTTATTCACTGCGATTTTCAGCCCTCGGAGACGATAGATCCGGCATTCTGTTATAAAGTG
>NC_051415.1:8947-9215 GCF_015228065.2 Penaeus monodon
TATTTCTATCTATTTACACTCTCCTTTCCACTTTATAACAGAATGCCGGATCCATCGTCTCCGAGGGCTGAAAATCGCAGTGAATAAAGAATTTTCTGGAGTGTGGGTTCAGGGTAATTCCACCATATACACAAGCACTCCTTACACCGCGAACCAGACGCGGGGTTTAAAGCGCGGAACGTGGACCGGGTTTTACCCTTGAAAAAAGTGGTGAGAGGGTTTGAAGGCCTTTCTTTTTGAAATATATATTCTAACTAAAAACCTTTTT
>NC_051415.1:9698-9997 GCF_015228065.2 Penaeus monodon
AGCAGACGAAAAGGAGATCACTCACCTGTATCTTTAAAAGGAGTAACTGAGCCCTGCGTTCTGTCCCCCTGAAGGGAGGGACTCCGCGAGCGAGGATTTCATGAGCGTTGCCACCGACGAACCGAGCCTCTTCTCGCTCGGCTGCCATGGACCGCCGTGTGGTGAGTCGCCAGATATCTACTCTATATATAATTCTGTATCTTAATAGCTAATCCTCTATCTATATGTTTATACATATATTTATACTATCATCTATATTTTTGTATATGTCTTTATCGATATGATTATACATTTCATCG
>NC_051415.1:14888-15164 GCF_015228065.2 Penaeus monodon
AGGAAGAATTTTTTGACTGTATATCAAGTGTCTCTTTTTTTTTTCGCTTAGCGCAGTGCATCGGACTCAACTGCGGCAACCCAGTTTTTCCCGCTCCTGGAAAACTATTATCTCTGTTGAAAGAAAAAAAAAAGAAGAAAAACCGAAAATAAAAGAATAGTATATATATTTTTGTTATGGATTTTTTTTTTATGGAAAGAGAGGGTTAGTTCATTTCATTCCACCACTGAATACTACCTTGAAGAATTAAAACACATGAACCCCCCAAAAATATGT
>NC_051415.1:15341-15619 GCF_015228065.2 Penaeus monodon
GTTTTTTTCTTGTCTTTCATACTGCTTTCATATATCTACATATATTGTTATAAATATTTGTTTTAATTTTTGGCACACCCTAAAACAGGTGGTATTCTAGATGGAGGTTCTACAATATAATGATTTTATTGTTAAGCATGATATATATTGCCATATTGTTACGCGTTGACATTTAGAAGAAGAAAAAGGAAAAAAAAAAATTTTTTTTGGCTTCCCATTTAAGGGGTATTGAGCGCTTCCCGGGTCTGGATTCATTAAATTAAAACACTGGTTTTGGA
>NC_051415.1:15665-15732 GCF_015228065.2 Penaeus monodon
AAGGTATATGAAGATGAATAGATAGATGTAAAATAAGACTCAGTACTGAAAACAAAATAGGTATTCA
>NC_051415.1:16187-16833 GCF_015228065.2 Penaeus monodon
CGGATAAATTTCGATTAGTATTAGTTATTGAATAGTAGAGATATAAATATAGTCTGATTACTGAACAATTGATATAAATTTACGAATGGATACAGATTAAATCTAAAATATAACAATTAATAGAGATATAAACATACATATAGATTATTATACGAATTACTGAAAATATTCATACAGATACAGACATAGATATAGATTTTAAGACAAATTACTGAATAATTAATGGATATAGGCATATAGATTATAAAACGAATTACTGAACATATCAGTACAGATATAGACATAGTTATAGATTATAAGGCGAATTACTAAACGTATTAATACAGAAACAGACATAGACATAGATACATACTATAAGACAAATTGCTGAATAATTAGATTGACTGATTTACCATCCTTTTCCATTCTCAGACTGCAGTTCATACCTTCTTCATAGTGTGTCTCTTCCTCTCAACGCTCCTTACTCGATCTCTTGGCGTCCGGAAGGAGAAAGGCTCCTGACTGTGGCTTTGAAGAGCAAAACAAGTATCATTTTAGTGCCCAAGAATGATAGGAATCGGACACATAGGATTCATTTCAAGCCGGAGGGTAAGGGAGATTTTCCTGTGGTGGGTTTGGATTGTGGTCATTTTATATATTTTTGAAA
>NC_051415.1:17205-17472 GCF_015228065.2 Penaeus monodon
CAGGCTTTAACAAAAGGTTCCAAGGGCTTGTTTTAACGATTTATAAGCCTCAGACTGCACTCCGATTACATATACTTGACCTACCGACACATATTCATAACTTCCTGTTCTTTTTTATTTTATATTTTCCTCCTACTTTACCACAATATTTTCTCGACCGGATAGTGGTAGTGATTTCTGTTGCTTAGCAGTTGATTTGCAATCCGTCGGGCACTTACGCAATGATTATTTCAAGACTAACGCCACTGCTTAATCGCTTTGTTTGAC
>NC_051415.1:18634-18776 GCF_015228065.2 Penaeus monodon
AAAACATACACTTACTTATAAATTTTATATAAATATTATATCTTGTGGTGTGTATTATAATACAACATACCAATAGGTAGTAATATAAATAATATATAAAATATATATATTATATTAAAATAAAATATTTTAAAAATATAAT
>NC_051415.1:18853-18964 GCF_015228065.2 Penaeus monodon
TATTATGCTAATTTATATACTTTACATCATATATACATTTATAATATAATTTTATTAATTATAAAATAAATTTTAAAAATAATATTAATTTATATTTATAATTATTTATAT
>NC_051415.1:19088-19299 GCF_015228065.2 Penaeus monodon
CCCATATTTTGTAAAATTTTTATATATATTAATATTATATTATTTTTAAATTTAAAATATCTATAATTTTTTTATTTTTTTATTTTTATATTATTAAATTATTTTTTATAATATTATTATATTTATATAAATTATATATTATAAATTTATTTATGTTTTATAATATCGGGTTTTATTATATTTTAATATTAGGATATTTTATATTTTTTTA
>NC_051415.1:19437-19523 GCF_015228065.2 Penaeus monodon
CAATTAAATAAATTAAAAAAATATAATTTAATATTATTATATATATAATTATAATTTTAAATATATAATATTATTTTAAATAATGA
>NC_051415.1:25825-25911 GCF_015228065.2 Penaeus monodon
GTTTTATTTTTAAAAAATACAAATATAGTATAAATTATATAATATTATTATTTTTAAAATTTATAAAAATTTTAAAAAAAATTATA
>NC_051415.1:28003-28110 GCF_015228065.2 Penaeus monodon
TTACCTATGAATGGGTATTATTGAAGAGACTTTTGATGATCGGGAAAAGAATTCTAATTAATTATTTTGAACAATGTTATCCAATTAGTATTTTTCAGGTTACTGCC
>NC_051415.1:28587-28700 GCF_015228065.2 Penaeus monodon
CACACCTTTTCGATGTTTAAGTTCGTTCGATGTGCTTTACTTGTCCTTTGTCATTTTTACATACGTCCTCTTGTTTGTTTCGTTTCTTTTCTCCTTATTTCGCTTATTTCATA
>NC_051415.1:29781-30091 GCF_015228065.2 Penaeus monodon
TTGCATGAAATCCATGGCCTCATACTGGTCGAGAAGTCGAAATATAACCCTGAACTTTTGGTTTCTCTTCAGCTTATGGCTGCGATACGTTCACTGTCTGGTTAAAGGAAAGGCATGTTAGAGTCGTAATGTATGTGTATAAGCCTATTTCGTAAATAAAACCATGCAGTAACGCACTTTGGAGCAAACTCGACAGAATAAGAAGTGAACAATCAAGTTATACGGTTTTCTGGTTTTCACTTTTATATATGTTGGCATCATAACAGTTAAGTGTGTGTCAGTAACTTACCTGCAATCCGAGGTTATATGT
>NC_051415.1:30562-30726 GCF_015228065.2 Penaeus monodon
GTAGTCATGTCTGTGTGTTGAATGCATGTATAACATGAACAAAACACATATACATACTAATACACAATACAGACATAAACACATTGAAACACACATACACACCCTAAGCACGCCACACATCCACACCTACCCCACTCGTGGTCATCCACACATAATATTATACA
>NC_051415.1:30993-31921 GCF_015228065.2 Penaeus monodon
GCGAAGTGGGTTTTTTTTATAAAGGCAATATTCTGTGCATTATTCTAATAACGCTTCATCTGTTTATCAGCCTTACTGTCGAATAAGAAAATTACACGTTAGATTCATTGTCTGCCATTTTCATTTTCCTAAGTTTTGAACATTTCAAAACTAAATACCTCGATTTGGAAACACGTAATGGTATATATAAATAAACGCATTAAAAGACCTTTGCCCCGTATTTTTTCCCTTTGTCATTGTGCTATAGTGTAATACATATATATATTGTGCTCCGCAGACCATCATTAGTTTATGCCAACGTGTCTACGACTCGATAGAACAGTGATGTGCACGACTTTTGGGTATTCTTCATATTGATGTCGCCCATTCCCGTCGACGATGCGTCTTGCCGAGTCTGTCGTGGCCGGCCCCTAGGGCGATTGCTTCTTCCTGAGCGTATGGCGT
Source organism: Penaeus monodon (assembly GCF_015228065.2). Taxonomy (NCBI): domain Eukaryota; kingdom Metazoa; phylum Arthropoda; class Malacostraca; order Decapoda; family Penaeidae; genus Penaeus; species Penaeus monodon. The sequence continues at coordinate 31,438 of NC_051415.1, forward strand.
AATCTCGAGGGTAACTTGAAAGAATAGGGAAAATTTATTTCAAACTAGGTCCAGAGTCAGATTATTATCATCTCACATCAAAAATATTTCCACAAGTGTGGTGAAATAAACTGGTAAGGGGTATAGGCAAAAAATGCTGTTAGATTTTAGATGATACAGAAATTTGAACACTTTACCGCATGAAATTCTAAAAATTTGTGATGGGCATAACATAAAAAATAGAAGTCCATCGAAGGATCAGCGTAGCGTAGTTTCGTAAATCTCATTTACTAGCCTGCTGTAGTATTACTGATTCTTTTTTAACACAATATTTGTGATATCTAATATGCCTATTTTGGCACTCCTACTTCTAATGTATGCTAGCACTTGGTTTAGAAGACTGAGTTCAATACGAATGTGTCTATCGATAAAAAAATCCCAAGAGTCTTACTTATGGAAAACAGCAATAAGGGAGAGGTACATTATGAAATATCATCTGCAAGAC
>NC_051415.1:31968-32129 GCF_015228065.2 Penaeus monodon
GAGGGAAGCAACCAAGATACAAAGAAAGATAAGCTCCAACCAAAAGCTTAATTATAAGACTAATCATAAGCTGTCTTAGTAGAAATGACAAAGTATAAATATGCAAGAAACCATAAATAAGGATTTACTGTCTATATTACTGGTAACACAAAACACTACAT
>NC_051415.1:32301-32508 GCF_015228065.2 Penaeus monodon
TGAACATTAAATACACACACTCGATATAGGACATATTCCTGTCTCACAATTTGTATATCTGTATTTATGGTAGACGTCTTAGGAAATAGCCTCGATTCACCCACCCACTGAAAGACTGGTCCGATCTTGATTAGAAGAAAGGAGTCATGGAGAAAATATGTGTCAAAAGATTTTTCGTAGCACAGAAACAGAAGCAATTAAAACTAA
>NC_051415.1:39940-40018 GCF_015228065.2 Penaeus monodon
GGGTCCCATAGTACATCCGCCGTCAATAAGTCGGAGAACATACAAGTCAGCACCTGCACACACTTCTTAGTTTCTCTA
>NC_051415.1:41115-41218 GCF_015228065.2 Penaeus monodon
TTATACTAATAAGTTATAATGCTATAACATAAGACGATAGATAATCTGATGTTTGAATACTACACAACACACACATAGTTATAATCTAATAATAATTACGATA
>NC_051415.1:46674-47354 GCF_015228065.2 Penaeus monodon
TAATGGTCAATTATATATCTATATGCTATAAGTAGAAATGATAGAATGGCGATATCATGGTGAGAAACTAATTACAACGGTAAACATTTAGTTATTAATTCCTAGAACAACCATTACTTTCGTACTGCGGGCCTTGCATCGTGAACCCTATCATGCCTCTACCTATCTTCAAAGTCCCCCTTAAAGGGAATGAATACGGCGCTGCACTCGTAGGGTTGCTAGCTCGTCACGCGGAATGGCATTCGTTGCTGCGAGGGCGAAGTCGGGTAGCTGTTCTCTTCTTGTGTGAAACTGTTTGAGGGCAACTGTGGTTTGTAAGGTTATCGACCTCTAAAAATCAAATCTACTAAGATTTCCTATGCAGACGAAACATCGCAAGTGCAAACTCAACGAGTTATATACCGTCGAAAGTAGTACAAACTTTATATTGCATTTACATACGCGACACTGGCAATTGGAAATAAGGATCATTTCTTATTACCGGTTTATCAAACTAGAACGCCCGCCCCGCGGAGCTTCGGCCACCTATCTCCTGTACCTGCCCCCCCGCCGTCCCACTTTCGAGTCTCGTCGCACTGCTATTGAATATTCTTGTCTTCTACTATGGGTCCTCCTATTTAGATGTGTATTTTCATGCAACTCGTAATCTACTACATCTATTTTTTCTGCCTATCTACTAT
>NC_051415.1:47845-48086 GCF_015228065.2 Penaeus monodon
GATATTACTTATGTAATATATATTCAAACTATATTGTTAGAAAAAAAGAAACCTAACAGTGCAAAATTCCCTATTCTCGAGACTTCTGTCTGGTCCCCAAGCCAAAAGTCCGCTTCGATGAAGAGCGCGCGGCTAAGTGGTCGCCATTCCAAAAAAACATCACAGAAACATTACTTGCGCTTGGTGTGGTAAGTTAGGTGCATACTCACATTGCTCCAATATCGGGCATACAAGAAATCGA
>NC_051415.1:49913-50532 GCF_015228065.2 Penaeus monodon
GAGGCAAGTAGATGCGGTGTGAGATAGGTGAGAACACCAAAAACAAAGCAAAACATAGTGGCTTAAAATTAGGCTACAGGTTCGAGCCACCTGGAGGCCGAAGAGGGAATCCGGGCGATTTCAAACTGTGCGCAGGGCCGAGATCTGTTGTGCAAGGGGGGGTTTGTCTGCCATAGCACACACATAGAATCGGTGACAGGTCACCATGGACCCACACGAGTGTAAAAGAAATCTTCTCTCGGGCCTGCTTGCCGCCTATCCCGGACATGGGACCGGCTGTCGGGACGCAGCGTCTGTCACGCCCCGGCCGCGAAAAACACGCAGGGCCGCCGAGACTGCCGCGAGCTCGAGCAGGGAAGCCGCAGGGGACGCCGTGGCGGACTATGGCCGGCGAGCCGCCGGGAAGGAGCGCGCTGGGAGGAGTATGTCGGACGGCCGGGATGAGTGGGAGGGAGTACGGGCGACGTCCTGAAAGCGGCGCCCCAGACAGTTTTTGCCACGCAGAGCCGACGGGACCCATGAGGGGCCGAGGCGCGCGCCACTACGCTCTCGCAAACGCGCCGCAGCACCGCCCCAGACGGGGTCAGAGGCGGCCGCACTCATGAGGGAACAAAAGAGA
>NC_051415.1:50655-50804 GCF_015228065.2 Penaeus monodon
GAACGCCGTGCGTGTGGTGGTGGTAAGCACAAATACACAGACGGACCCTTCGAGCCAGGGAAGTGGTACTTTGCGAGGCCCGTCAGAAGAAAGGTGGCAGGGCGAGGAGGCACAGGTGGCCAGAAACAAGAAGGAAAGCGGGGGGGAGG
>NC_051415.1:52984-53126 GCF_015228065.2 Penaeus monodon
TTGCCTGTCAATCCGTGCGGCGATGTGCCTGTACTGATGCAACACACACTACACACGCCCTTTCGCGAATATGTTGCGGATTTGCACGAATTTGTATATATGGGTAGTCACAGCACTAAGGTTTGGTATAATACATGATTAT
>NC_051415.1:53274-53409 GCF_015228065.2 Penaeus monodon
ATTTATTACCGATACAGTTCTATTTAACTCTATCTATACACAGATTGTGTGTATTTACTTATATTTCTCTTCTTCTAGACAGTATTAATCGTAGAAACAACCATAATTTTCTTACCAGAAGATGTTTCACCATTA
>NC_051415.1:54108-54257 GCF_015228065.2 Penaeus monodon
CATGAGGCCCCTATCTTTCGTTATTGCGGGACGCCAGCAGGGTCGTCGGCCGTCACCCTGTGTTCCGGGGGGGATATTAACCACCCCAGCCAGGGCTCTGCTTACGCACCTATTAACTTCTACTTTGTCCTGTTCGGGAGGGAGTGGCA
>NC_051415.1:81989-82539 GCF_015228065.2 Penaeus monodon
GATAGCTATCGTTATTTGAGAAAAACATTAAGTTACTCATAATTCCAATGACCGTATCGTTTGTAATAATTAAAAAGAAAACGAAAAGTCGGGCTCAGTACTTGTGGAGCCACCCATGTATAAGCTTATTTCAAAATCAAAACTGCAGTGAACAGTACATGTATTCGGTACCAATGGATTGACAGTTATATTTAGAATACAATTTTCTTGCTTACCTTTTAAAAGTTGAAGTTTTCTGTAGTTAGTCCTGACACCGTTTTCTTAGTCCGTGTTAATTTTCCTCCTCGCTCGTAGTCCAGCCAACTAAATATATCTTATTTTCAAGTTTAATTTTGATGTACCAAACCTTGTTTACATTTTCATGATCATTGTTTATAAGCATTACATTTTCTGTAGTTTGCAGACGGCAAGTTTCTACCTGTAACACAGATGCCAACACAATCACAGACCGAAAAAGCCGTCAACGTGGTTCATGTAAAGTTTCTCCTTTCGGTGTAGATATTGATGTGTAATAAAGCCTAAGAACTAACAAATAGTAAGACACTAATTG
>NC_051415.1:82602-83103 GCF_015228065.2 Penaeus monodon
GCAGATTTTTACACGAAATGAACGACACGAGCTGTGTGCGTGAGTATAGTGAGTATATGAACGCACTATGGTCAGTGTGAGGAGGGTGAGGATAACGTGGCAGTCGTAACGCCTCAGGTCATATAAGGGTACTTACCTCTCTAGCGAAGCGTGGAGGAATGAGTGATGGTGAGGAAGGCGGTGGGTCTGGGTAACGGTGAAAACAGTGACGTAGAAATGGTGATCCTATGTAGGCAGAAAATGATTATGATTAGCAGAAAAACAGTAATAAAAATAACGATAACTAAAACTGATTCACTATGCGAACATCTACGTAAATATAAGACGGACAATGCAAGTTCAGAAATGAATGTTGTATATATTTCACAAACAGCATACACTAGGGTGCCGTGACTGATCCCTGAACGAGCACAGTGGTAGACGGATAGAGTTGAACCGTTTCGTGGATACAGTTCCCCAAAGCATCATCCTTTAACTGTGAAAGAAATTAAGAGAAGTACC
>NC_051415.1:85500-85817 GCF_015228065.2 Penaeus monodon
CACGCACAACTGGTAGTATTGTTTTGACACTTTCACTGGTCTTTACTTTCTGGACAGCACACCTTCCTCTCATTATTAGTTCCCTCACCATCCACTTATTGTTCTATACTTCCACACGATCGCTCCCCCCCCAACCCAAACAAAAAACAAACTGGACTGCGTCATGACAAGGAAAATCAAGCGTATACGTAAATAGCCTTTCCGTCTGATCTTCGTCTTATTCCAACACCTCAAGCAAGTAATCCGAAGAATAGCAAGAACAGTATAAAACATAGATGTATGCATGTATACAATCATAATCTATATGCATTGATGAC
>NC_051415.1:85947-86055 GCF_015228065.2 Penaeus monodon
ATAATGTATGTATTTATTATATAAACACACACACAAACAAACTGTATTTATACAATATATGTGTTGTGTGGTTTGTATTTACATATACACAGACACGCACCACTATTA
>NC_051415.1:86406-86850 GCF_015228065.2 Penaeus monodon
GGAAGATCGCGAACAGCTCTTGAAGAAATTCTCAAGTACCGGTTAGACTACATTTTCCATTCTATCCATTAATCAGCTTATAAAACCGAAAAAAGACATCAAACACAGCATATCTCGCGTTCAGTGATAATTTCCATTCACACTATTTCTACGTGTATTGTCATGAATTCATAACCAGTGCCAATGCCAGGGAGCATTTTTGTGGAATTCAACCGCAACATAAGATAGACACTCCATGCTGAAGGTTTTAGTTGATAATTTTCTCATGGCACTACTGTTTTATTCTTATGACTTCATTCATGCTCAATCTTTTACATTCTTTCAAAACAGCAAGTCCAGCTTCTGCTCACATCTCCGGACATTCTCGTAAAGAACTCAAATATATCAAGTAATGTTCATTTTGCATTTTCAAGGTTTTCCTCGCAACTGGGTATTCTGTTAGAA
>NC_051415.1:94055-94189 GCF_015228065.2 Penaeus monodon
AAATAAGGACTGTATCCACTTGATGAAAACCCACGTTGAAACTCCATCCTGTTCAGCAGACTCTTTTTTCAACCCTCAGCACCGGTCAAGCCCTTCCTTGCCGTCATTGCGCTTTGTCTGAGGCAACCCACTAA
>NC_051415.1:101160-101240 GCF_015228065.2 Penaeus monodon
TCTTCAGGGTTTTACCGAAGTTTTTTCATCTCGTAGATGCCCACGTGATTGTTTTGAAACCCAGCGTTTTCCCCAAAAAA
>NC_051415.1:101340-101457 GCF_015228065.2 Penaeus monodon
AAATTTAAAAAAACCCCCCCCCCAAAACCTCCATTTTCCCCTTGAAAAAATTTTTTTGGGTTTTTAAAACCTTTTATTTTTTGGCATTAGTTTTTGGTTTTCCAAAATTTCTTTTTT
>NC_051415.1:101492-101595 GCF_015228065.2 Penaeus monodon
TTCACCAACATCATCGCCATCGTTACTCTTGTTCATCACAACGATAACAGTAGGATTCCTCGTTCATTTCGTCCTGACGTGCCCCCCTTCCTCCCTTCCATCT
>NC_051415.1:101709-101783 GCF_015228065.2 Penaeus monodon
CACAGGAATTCCCGCATTACTCTCCCCCTCCTTCACCCTCCATTTTTTGGCATGCATTCTCCGCCCTGCCCCTT
>NC_051415.1:101885-101957 GCF_015228065.2 Penaeus monodon
CCTTCCCGCGAGGAATTCTCCCACATTACTCTCGTCTTCCTCTGTGATTATATGTCGAGATTTACGCCACGT
>NC_051415.1:102488-102566 GCF_015228065.2 Penaeus monodon
GCATTACGATTACCAGGAGCTTTCAAGACCGAGATTCCCCTTTATCTAGGCCTATTAGGGAGAATCCACCATTTTCAT
>NC_051415.1:102766-102891 GCF_015228065.2 Penaeus monodon
TTCTATTAGTTTTCTCAGTCTACCGACGTTGAGTAATATCTATAGACCTAGACAGGGGAGTGAAGGAGAGGTTTGAAATAGACTGAAGTGTTGGAAAATATTTTGCCTTCGTTGGGATAGGTCTC
>NC_051415.1:102917-103522 GCF_015228065.2 Penaeus monodon
ATTATTATTATTTTTTTTTTTTTTGAATGCGCAATTGATTAATTAATTGTTGATGTATGTGTATATATATATTTTTTTTTTGGGTGGGGGTGGAGGGGGTTATATTTTTGTGAGTATTAGTATATATAAAAACACTAGAAAACAGGTCGAGAAAGAGAGCAACAGGTAAACAAACAAGCAGAAAAAATACGAATCAGAACAAGTAAACAAACAAGCGAAAAAAAAACAAGTTAACAAATGAATGGGTAAATAGGGAAACTGGGAAACAAGTAAACAGGCAAACAGGTAGACCATTAAACGGGTAAACAGGTAAACAATTAAACAAGTGAACAGTTAATATTTAAACGGGTGAACAGGTAAAAAAGTAAACGGGTGAACAAGTAAACAGTTAAACAAGTGAACAGGTATACAGGTAAACAAGTGAACAGGTAAACAAGTGAACAGGTAAACAAGTGCACAAATGAACAGGTAAACAAACTGCTCGCCCCGCCTCGCCCGCAGCGGGAAGGCGGCCTGTGGTGATAGCGCTTTTATGGGCGGCGCTGTATCAGATTCAGGCCACGCCCTTCGCAAACCTCACGCGATGATGGGAGGGCGGGGGCGGG
>NC_051415.1:104658-104792 GCF_015228065.2 Penaeus monodon
AGGGAGCACCTGGTGGCATTCAAGACAGTTCCCCGTTTTTCCTCAAGGCTGAAGGATGACCTCCGAGGCGGTGCGTCGAGGAGGCCTCGCGGGGAGGCAGCGGAAGGTCGAGGAGGAGGATGCAGGCTCTCTGA
>NC_051415.1:104983-105288 GCF_015228065.2 Penaeus monodon
TGGGTAGGTGAGTAGGGGGTGAGAGGGAGATAAGAAAGAAGTGGAGAAGTAAGGAAGGAGAGGAAAGGGAAGGCAAGGTGAAGGGAAGAAGAATAAAGGAAGGGAACGGAGGGGTAAGGGAAGTGGAAAAAAATAGGAAAAGGAAGGAGCAAGGGGAAGACCAAAGAAGGCAAAGCGGAAGGGAAAGTAAAAGATAATGTGGAAGAGAAAGAATGGAAGAAAGAACAACAAAAAGAAAAGTGAAGATTAACAGGGCAGGTGACACTGACGGGGGGAAAGGAAGGAGGGAAAAAGAACTAGCGATT
>NC_051415.1:105452-105544 GCF_015228065.2 Penaeus monodon
TAGACTTTAATCCTAAACACCAAGCAAAGGACAGAGAATATTACAATAGGCAGATAATCAGCATGTAGACACCTACAAGGAATGAAAACGAA
>NC_051415.1:105658-106077 GCF_015228065.2 Penaeus monodon
CAAAAAGGGGCAAAGAGGAGGAGACACAATCCCCGGAGCGACGGAGACTCGGGGGTTTAGACGCCTCTGAGACACGCACCTCCAGGGACTCCAGGGGCTAAGGGGACTCCAGGGACTCCAGGGGTAAGGGGACTCCAGGGGTAAGGGGACTCCAGGGACTCCAGGGCTAAGGGACTCCAGGGACTCCAGGGGTAAGGGGACTCCAGGGACTCCAGGGGTAAGGGGACTCCAGGGACTCCAGGGCTAAGGGGACTCCAGGGACTCCAGGGGTAAAGGGGACTCCAGGGGTAAGGGGACTCCAGGGACTGAAGGGGCTAAGGGGACTCCAGGGACTCCAGGGCTAAGGGGACTCCAGGGACTGAAGGGACTTCAGGGACTCCAAGGACTAAGGGGACTCCGGAGGGTTTGAATGGAGCCGC
>NC_051415.1:106529-106594 GCF_015228065.2 Penaeus monodon
AATGAAAAGGAAATAAGGAGGTCAGGCGAGAGAATGGAAAGAGGAAGGAGCACTAAAAAATAGGT
>NC_051415.1:106718-106799 GCF_015228065.2 Penaeus monodon
GATAAGCGCCAAAGAAAACAGGTGTCTTGAAGTGCGGGCATTTCGGGCGGAAGGCGATCGGGGGCGCTTTCCCTTCCCTGC
>NC_051415.1:107063-107138 GCF_015228065.2 Penaeus monodon
TCGTAATGGAGAGACGAGGGCATAAGGTAAGGCCGAGGGAGCGAAAAGGTGGTGGGCGATCGTAGTGAAAGGGTT
>NC_051415.1:107214-107344 GCF_015228065.2 Penaeus monodon
AACTTTTTTTTTTTTTTTTGAGTACGGATGTGCGGTGTCGTGGGCGTCGAAGACCCCCCCCACCCCCCCGCGGCGGCGTCGGGCTATTTAGCGGTGGGTGTTCGCCTTGAAATGCAAAGTAAAGGGAATA
>NC_051415.1:107369-107699 GCF_015228065.2 Penaeus monodon
CGCGGGAGTCGCTCGCTCCCTCGCTCGCGGTCTTTGTTTGCGTCTGTTGGCGTCCCCCTCCTAATTCTTCGTTTTTTGTTTGCGTGTCTTGATTTGCTGTTGTTCGGTGGGGGTGTTGCACGCTGCTGACGTTCGCGTGCGTGGTAATGCGGTTCTTGTAACAATTGTTTTTGCTGTATGTTTGTCTGCTTTAATTTGTATCGCGTCTTTCCCGCCTCGAGAGGTCCTCTGCCCGCTCCCCTTTGCTTCCTCGAACTGGCTTTGCTCTTGGCGCCGCAGGGCCTTGGCGGCTCCACCAAAGGCCTCGGGACTTGCGGACGGTGTCTCAGC
>NC_051415.1:108220-108498 GCF_015228065.2 Penaeus monodon
ATTTTTTTTTAACTCTTCGTCTTATTGTAGATATATGGCCGCAGCTGCGTCCGTGTTCAAGCCCGGGAGTCACTCTCTCTTAATATTTAAGGACCGTGGTCCGTCGCGGTCCGTTCCGTGTCCCCAGGCCTCGTTTCACCTGTCTCGTCCCGCGGCCGCTGCTTAATAATTCGTGCATTCCTCGCTCCGCTCGCTTTTTTGTGCTTTAATGCATTCTTTGACCCTCTTTTTTATTTTTTTTTTCTGCTTTCTGTACCTCGAAGGAAAGACTTCTTTAC
>NC_051415.1:108582-108655 GCF_015228065.2 Penaeus monodon
TTTGTTTTGGGTGTCTGCCATGTCTTTTCCCACCCTCCTTCACTTACTTTTGTCTCTCTTATACACACAAATG
>NC_051415.1:108992-109192 GCF_015228065.2 Penaeus monodon
GCAAAAAAAACTAGCTCAAACACGTATGTAAACACACGAATTTCTGGGAAGGAAAAGCCAAAAAGTTGAGTCAAGAGACCTGCTCTAACAATCCCAAAAGAGGTTGATTCAAGAAGAAAATCGGCGTTTCCTCCCCGAGAAAAAGGAGAGAGGGAAAAAAAGCCTGCCACTGGACAGAACAACCCTCTCCGTCCCTGTTG
>NC_051415.1:109238-109367 GCF_015228065.2 Penaeus monodon
CAGTTCCTCAGTTCCGATGGCCATTTTTTTTTTCCGTTCTGATAATAAGTCTTCAGAGGCTGTCGACGAATCACTCCACCGCTGCCACCAGTGTCCATGGGCTTTGTACAGAGGCTTATTGTGCGCTGT
>NC_051415.1:109634-109810 GCF_015228065.2 Penaeus monodon
ATGCGCCAGTCACACATACCTTTCGAATAGGCCTACACGCTTATTGCTTAGATTGAGTCCGATTTTCCCCTAGGAAGGCTAGTATGGCTAGATGACTCCTCTTCTTTTTTTATTGTGGAATGGTCGAAGTTTATTGAGGCATGTGTACGAGTGCGTGCGTACATACAGCACAGGTC
>NC_051415.1:110070-110303 GCF_015228065.2 Penaeus monodon
CCTCCCCAAGCAGGACCAGGTACGTTCCGTTGAGGAGTAGACACCTGGGTACTTTCGTTCCCATCCAGCTGCCGGCGTTATCGTTGGCGTGGTCGTTCACATCCATCTACGTCTGCCTTGAAGCACGAGCGCTGCGTGATGTCCATCCTTCCGTCGCTGTTATTGTTATCTTTTGGTGTTTTCGTTTGTTTGGTGTGTGTGTGTGTTTTTTAGGTCATTTTATTGAGTGTGTT
>NC_051415.1:110455-110522 GCF_015228065.2 Penaeus monodon
CACAGATGGAGGAACAGGGCGTAAGCGAATGACGAAAATCACAACGAAGGATAATGTTTACGAAGGC
>NC_051415.1:110562-110746 GCF_015228065.2 Penaeus monodon
GAAAGAGAAAGGGTAAAAGAAAAGAGTAGGCATTACAGGGGAACTTGAAAGCTAACGAAGGGTGGAAATGGAGAGTAGGAAGATAGGGTAGAAGGGAGGACGTGAAGAGGTTTGAGAATGCGAAGGACGGGGGGGGGGGGGGTTCTTAGTGATGATGATAGAGATGATAGGATGGGGATGACTC
>NC_051415.1:111098-111254 GCF_015228065.2 Penaeus monodon
CTGTTGTTAAAAAATATTTGTTTTTTTTATAGATATATGATTAATTTCTATGTATACATTTTTTTTTTTTTACTTTAGTGCATTAATTTTCTTGATCACTGGCTCGGGGAAAATGACTTCCTGGCGTTTTTCTTTTGCAGATCAAATGCCAGACTA
>NC_051415.1:111282-111532 GCF_015228065.2 Penaeus monodon
CTATTGAGGATTTGTGTTTATTTGTGAGAGTTGTTGATAATTCGGGGTTGCTCTTTTAGTTAAATTAAGTCTTTTTTTAAGTTTTTAAATCTTTAAGCTCTTTTCATTACTTCAAAGCCTTCTATTTTTTGATTACCATCCGTCATCGTCATCACGGTCATCTTACGGTCGGTTTTCACCTAAACATCATGAGCGTCATCAAAGGCCTTAGGATATTCGTGTCCTGGATCATTATAATTACCATAACCTT
>NC_051415.1:111760-112033 GCF_015228065.2 Penaeus monodon
GTCGTCATTTCGAAATCACGATCGCATTTGCATACAAGCAGGAGAGAGCCAGAACGGAGGGGGGAGGGGGACCGAGTCAGCGGATGAAAGTAAACACGAGCTCGGAGAGATGGGGAAGAGTAAGGGGAGGGGGAAAGGAGGAAGTAATTGAGGAAGTGAAGTGGGGAAGGGGAGAGGGGAAGGGAGGGAGGAGAGGAAGGGGAGGAGGGGAAGGAAAGGGAAGGGAAAGAAGGTAGGAGGAAAAGGAGGGGGATGAGGGGCTGGAAGGTAGGA
>NC_051415.1:112076-112596 GCF_015228065.2 Penaeus monodon
GGAGGGTAAATAGAGTAAGTAAGGAAGATAGAGAAGGAAGGGCAGAGGGTTAGGGTAAAGAAAGAGGACGGGGCGAAAGGGCAGAAGGGGGGAGGGAGGTTAGAGGAGGTTCAGAGGGGAGGCCAAGGGAGGGGAGGGAGGTTAGAGGAGGTTCAGAGGGGAGGCCAAGGGAGGGGAGGGAGGTTAGAGGAGGTTCAGAGGGGAGGGGAGGGAGGTTAGAGGAGGTTCAGAGGGGAGGCCAAGGGAGGGCGAGTAGGAGGTTCGGACCAGGAGTGAGGAGGTTAGAGGAGTCGAGGGGAGGCCTAGGAGGGGAGGGATTAGAGAGGTTCAGAGGGAGCCATTGGAGGGGGAGTGAGGGAGGTCAGAGGGGAGGCAAGGGAGGGAGGGAGGTGAGGGAGGGGCAGGGAGGGGAGGAATCACATAAAGAGAGCTTAAGAAAGGGGAAGGGAGTGGATGGAGGAGGAGAAGGGAGGGAGAGAGGGAGGGGGAGGGGGAGGGAGGTTAGGAGAGAGAAGGGAGG
>NC_051415.1:113305-113538 GCF_015228065.2 Penaeus monodon
AACACACTCAATAAAATGACCTAAAAAAACACACACACACCAAACAAACGAAAAAAACAAAAGATAACAATAACAGCGACGGAAGGATGGACATCACGCAGCGCTCGTGCTTCAAGGCAGACGTAGATGGATGTGAACGACCACGCCAACGCTAATGCCGGCAGGTGGATGGGAACGAAAGTACCCAGGTGTCTACTCCTCAACGGAACGTATCTGGTCCTGCTTGGGGAGGA
>NC_051415.1:113875-114053 GCF_015228065.2 Penaeus monodon
GGACCTGTGCTGTATGTACGCACGCACTCATACACATGCCTCAATAAACTTCGACCATTCCACAACAAAAAAAAGAAGAGTCATCTAGCCATACTAGCCTTCCTAGGGGAAAATCGGACCCAATCTAAGCAATAAGCGTGTAGGCTATTCGAAAGGTATGTGTGACTGGGCATTATAT
>NC_051415.1:114368-114507 GCF_015228065.2 Penaeus monodon
CAGATCGCGAGACACAGCGCACAATAAGCCTTGTACAAGTCCATGTACACTGGTGGCAGCGGTGGAGATGATTCTCGACAGCCTCCGACAACTTATACAGAACGGAAAAAAAAATGCCCATCGTAACTGAGGAACTGTT
>NC_051415.1:114539-114739 GCF_015228065.2 Penaeus monodon
AACATGGACCAGAGAGGGTTGTTCTGTCCATGGCGAGGCTTTTTTTTCTCTCTCCCGTTTTTTCATCGGGAGGAAATCGCCGATTTTCTTCTTGAATCAACCTCTTTGTTGGGATTGGTTTAGAAGCAGTCTCTTGGACTCTCTTTTTGGCTTTTCCTTCCCAGAAATGTTTGTTTCCAACTTGTATGAGCAAGTTTTTT
>NC_051415.1:115352-115595 GCF_015228065.2 Penaeus monodon
AGGAAAGGAGAGAGAAGTAAAGAAGTCTTTCCTTCGAGGTACAGAAAGCAGAAAAAAAAATAAAAAAGAGGGTCAAAGAATGCATTAAAGCACAAAAAAGCGAGCGGAGCGAGGAATGCACGAATTATTAAGCAGCGCCGCGGACGAGTACAGTGAAACGGGCCTGGGACACGGAACGGACCGCGACGGACCACGTCCCTTAAATATTAAGAGAGAGTGACTCCCGGGCTTGAACACGACGCA
>NC_051415.1:116319-116654 GCF_015228065.2 Penaeus monodon
GCTGAGACACGTCCCGCAAGTCCCGAGGCCTTTAGGCTGGAGCCGCCAAGGCCCTGCGGCGCCAAGAGCAAGGCCAGATCGAGGAAGCAAAGGGGAGCGGGCAGAGGGCCAGCACCTCTCGAGGCGGGAAAGACGCGATACAAATTAAAGCAGACAAACATACAGCAAAAACAATTGTTACAAGAGACCGCATAAACCACGAACGCGAACGTCAGCAGCGTGCACACCCCCACCGAACACATCAAATCAGACACGCAAACAAAAACAAGAAGAATTGGAGGGGACCCAACAGACCAAACAAAAGACCGCGAGCGAGCGAGCGAGCGACTCCCGCG
>NC_051415.1:116676-116789 GCF_015228065.2 Penaeus monodon
TATTCCCTTTACTTTGCATTTCAAGGCGAACACCCACCGCTAAATAGCCCGACGCCGCCGCGGGGGGGAGGGGGGGGGGTCCTCGACGCCCACGACACCGCACATCCGTACTC
>NC_051415.1:117378-117795 GCF_015228065.2 Penaeus monodon
GCAGGGAAGGGAAAGCGCCCCCGACCGCCCGAAATGCCCGACCGCCTTCCGCCCGAAATGCCCGACCGCCTTCCGCCCGAAATACCCGATCGCCTTCCGCCCGAAATGCCCGACCGCCTTCCGCCCGAAATGCCCGATCGCCTTCCGCCCGAATGCCCGACCGCCCTCCGCCCGAAATACCCGATCGCCTTCCGCCCGAAATGCCCGATCGCCTTCCGCCCGAAATGCCCGACCGCCTTCCGCCCGAAATGCCCGATCGCCTTCCGCCCGAAATGCCCGACCGCCTTCCGCCCGAAATACCCGATCGCCTTCCGCCCGAAATACCCGATCGCCTTCCGCCCGAAATGCCCGACCGCCTTCCGCCCGAAATGCCCGCACTTCAAGACACCGGTTTTCTTTGGCGTTTATCTCTTTCCA
>NC_051415.1:117923-118234 GCF_015228065.2 Penaeus monodon
CTTAGCCCCTTTACTCCCTGGAGGTGCGTGTCTCAGAGGCGTCTAAACCCCCGAGTCTCCGTCGCTCCGGGGATTGTGTCTCCTCCTCTTTGCCCCTTTTCGCCTCCTCCTCTTTGCCCCTCTTCGCCTCCTCCTCTTTGCCCCTCTTCGCCTCCTCCTCTTTGCCCCTTTTCGCCTCCTCCTCTTCCCCTCCTCCGCCGTCCCCGTGCTTCTTTCGTTTTCATTCCATGCTGATTATCTGCCTATTGCAATATTCTGTGTCCTTTGCTTGGTGTTTAGGATTCAAGTCTATATAAGAAAAAAAGTAAAAC
>NC_051415.1:118287-118593 GCF_015228065.2 Penaeus monodon
CTGATCGTAGTTCTTTTTCCCTCCTTCCTTTTCCCCCGTCAGTGTCACCTGCCCTGTTAATCTTCACTTCTCTTTTTGTTGTTCTTTCTTCCATTCTTTCTCTTCCACATTATCTTTTACTTTCCCTTCCGCTTTGCCTTCTTTGGTCTTCCCCTTGCTCCTTCCTTTTCCTATTTTTTTCCACTTCCCTTACCCCTCCGTTCCCTTCCTTTTTCCTTCTTCCCTTCACCTTGCCTTCACTTTCCTCTCCTTCCTTACTTCTCCACTTCTTTCTTATCTCCCTCTCACCCCCTACTCACCTACCCA
>NC_051415.1:118780-118933 GCF_015228065.2 Penaeus monodon
TCAGAGAGCCTACATCCTCCTCCTCGAACTTCCGTTGCCTCCCCGCGAGTCCTCCTCGACGCACCGCCTCGAAGGTCATCCTTCAGCCTTGAGGAAAAACGGAGAACTGTCTTGAATGCCACCAGGTGCTCCCTTCGCTCGCGTTTTGCATCC
>NC_051415.1:119435-119575 GCF_015228065.2 Penaeus monodon
CGCCCGCCCCCGCCCTCCCATCATCGCGTGAGGTTTGCGAAGGGCGTGGCCTGAATCTGATACAGCGCCGCCCATAAAAGCGCTATCACCACAGGCCGCCTTCCCGCTGCGGGCGAGGCGGGGCGAGCAGTTTGTTTACC
>NC_051415.1:119638-119994 GCF_015228065.2 Penaeus monodon
CCGTTTACTTTTTTTACCTGTTCACCCGTTTAATTATTAACTGTTCACTTGTTTAATTGTTTACCTGTTTACCCGTTTAATGGTACTACCTGTTTGCCTGTTTACTTGTTTCCCAGTTTCCCTATTTACCCGTTCATTTGTTAACCTGTTTTTTTTTTCGCTTGTTTGTTTACTTGTTCTGATTCGTATTTTTTCTGCTTGTTTGTTTACCTGTTGCTCTCTTTCTCGACCTGTTTTCTAGTGTTTTTTATATATACTAATACTTACAAAAATATAACCCCCCCCACCCCCCCCCAAAAAAAAAATATATATATATACACATACATCAACAATTAATTAATCAATTGCGCATTCAA
>NC_051415.1:120037-120147 GCF_015228065.2 Penaeus monodon
AGAGACCTATCCCAACGAAGGCAAAATATTTTCCAACACTTCAGTCTATTTCAAACCTCTCCTTCACTCCCCCGTCTAGGTCTATAGATATTACTCAACGTCGGTAGACT
>NC_051415.1:120419-120491 GCF_015228065.2 Penaeus monodon
ATGGTGGATTCTCCCTAATAGGCCTAGATAAAGGGGAATCTCGGTCTTGAAAGCTCCTGGTAATCGTAATGC
>NC_051415.1:120992-121086 GCF_015228065.2 Penaeus monodon
CAAGCGCACGAAAGCAAAGACAAAGACACAAACGTGGCGTAAATCTCGACATATAATCACAGAGGAAGACGAGAGTAATGTGGGAGTTCCTGCG
>NC_051415.1:121360-121454 GCF_015228065.2 Penaeus monodon
GCACGTCAGGATGAAATGGACGAGGAATCCTACTGTTATCGTTGTGATGAACAAGAGTAACGATGGCGATGATGTTGGTGAAGACGTTGGAGAA
>NC_051415.1:121573-121792 GCF_015228065.2 Penaeus monodon
GAGAACAACAATGTCGAGCGTGCAGGCGATTACAATTACATTAAAGATAACAACCACAACAACAAAAGAAATAGTTCTAATAACCTTGGTAGATGAAAACTCGCAACAAACAGCAACAATAACAACGAAATACATAAAACACTTCCACCATAATCATCATTAACAAAGAGAACAACAACATCCCCAGAACCAACAATACCACTACAATATTTCCCACAC
>NC_051415.1:121817-122088 GCF_015228065.2 Penaeus monodon
ACGACTGAACAAATCCACAATATTTACTGAATGAATTCCCGCAGCGTGTGTACACAGAGGACTTCCTTCGGACCTCGCCTCTTTGTTTACAAAAAACAGCTGACGGGCAGTCCGCGTCGATCAGCTGACTGGCCGATCCAGACGCCATCTAGAGAGGTAATGCGTGATGGCGGAGGAATGACGCAGTGGACAGCAGGGGGGGGGGGGGCAAATAAACAATGCAAGGTTGCAAGAAGAGAGAGAAAGGGGATAAATAAAATAATATGCGGCG
>NC_051415.1:122640-122923 GCF_015228065.2 Penaeus monodon
GAAATTTGGGCAAAAATTTTTTGTTTTAAACCCCCGTTCTTTTTAAAAATTGGTTTCCCCCCCAATGGTGAACCCCCCCCCAAAAAAAAAACAAATTGGGGTTCCCCCATTAGTTCCTGGCAAAAAGGGGTTTTCCTTTTTTTGTGTTTTTTTGGTTTTCTTATTGTTATAAGTGTTCCCCTCCCCCCTTGCTTTTCCGCTTGATCCACTTCCTCCTCCCCTTCCTTTTCCCCCCTTTTCCTCCCCTTTTTTCCCTTTTCTTTGTTTTCTGGTGCCCCGTTGT
>NC_051415.1:123251-123364 GCF_015228065.2 Penaeus monodon
ATGTATTCGAGGGGCGATTCCCTTCCGTTGAATTCGCGGTTGGTTGTGGTTGCCTTGGTGGCTGGGGCTGGTTGCGAGGGGCGGGGCTTATTTTGTTATATTATCCATGTACT
>NC_051415.1:123666-123985 GCF_015228065.2 Penaeus monodon
CCCAGTACTGTTCTTGTTGGAAAATATAAATGGCGGTAATGATGGTAGCATCGTTGGTAGAACAAGTGGTAATAGTTATACATATATAAAAAACAACAACAACAATACCAAAGAAAGAAACAGTAGTTAAATAAACCCAAAAACCCATTTATAAATGAAACGGGTTGAGCAAAGGCGGTTTTCCACCTGCGGGTTTCCCCCTGGCGGTTCCACCTGGCGGTTCCACCTGGCGGTTCCACCTGGCGGCTCGTCGTGATCCACGAGAGTAGCTTGTTATCCGGTGTGACTCACGCGGGTGATCAGCGTGACTGTCATGCCC
>NC_051415.1:124196-124360 GCF_015228065.2 Penaeus monodon
CCCCGTGACTCATCGGGAGTCTCGTGCAGAAGGCCCTGCGAGTGACTCACGGGACTCGATCGCCGCCGCCGCCGACTCGTCTCCCCCGCGGGCGGTCCGCCGTCCCGGGAAGCGTTTGGGTGGGCGGGGGTGAGGGGGGGGGAGTGGAGGGACGTCGGGATGAG
>NC_051415.1:124777-125191 GCF_015228065.2 Penaeus monodon
CCGGCTGGGGAGCGGAAACCACCGAGGTTGTGGGGAGGGGGGGGGAGGCTATAGGGTGGGTTGTTTGTGCTTGTGCAGGTAGGGAGGGAGGGGGAAGAGAGGGGAGTGGGGGAAGAGAGGGGAGTGGGGGAAGAGAGGGGAGGGGAGGAAGAGAGGAGAGGGGGGAAGAGAGGGGAGTGGGGGAAGAGCGGAGGGGAGGGAGGGAGGGAGGGAGGGAGGGAGGGAGGGAATGGGGAAGGAGCAGAGGGGAGGGGAAGGGAGGGAGGGAGGGAGGGGGGAATGGGGTAGGAGCGGAGGGGCGGGGAAGGGAGGGAGGAGAAAGGAAGGGGAGGGGGATATGCAAGAGCTGGGTGGGGGGTGAGGGGGTGGGGTGGCGGCCTTGCGTGGGATGTAATAAAGATGGGGGGGGGGATG
>NC_051415.1:125266-125478 GCF_015228065.2 Penaeus monodon
TCCCCGTTGTCACTGGACAGGTGCGAGAGAAGTGGCGGACGGAGTGGAGAGTTAGAAATAATATCGGAGAATGTGAGGATAATAAACAACCGCAATAGGAAATGGGAAAGAGGATTTTTGCAAGCGAGTTTTGCATTTGGTCTCTTGCAAGCGAATGCAATCGACTCGGCAAGGTGTGTCATCGGCGCTGATGCAACGTGTTTGAGGATTGG
>NC_051415.1:125791-125877 GCF_015228065.2 Penaeus monodon
CTGCCGATGTTGCGGAGTAATTATCACGATTATCGTACGCCACGCCCACACAATTGCGGGGGGGTTGCGAGACGCCGCCAGGCAAC
>NC_051415.1:126265-126401 GCF_015228065.2 Penaeus monodon
CATGCTAATAGCCGGCGCCTCAGCAATGCACGGTTCGGCGTCGAGGAAATGCTACGAGGCTGTCTCTCTCGCGCGGGGCATGACAGTGACACGCAACGGAGGGCATTGCGTCGATTATGCCCCTTTCGTGTGACGT
>NC_051415.1:126812-127117 GCF_015228065.2 Penaeus monodon
ACCATTATTAATTCTTTTTCTATCATATCAATCAAACAATCACACCATTTCTATTATTAAAAGCCCCCCCCCCCTATCTTTCCCCCGAGGCGCCGCTCCATTCGGCCGCGAGGAGCGGGAGGCGGCCAAATGAAGTGCCACGGTGCCAGTGCCAGCGAGAGCCCTACTGAATAACGAAATGACGAGCGTGTCGTTCTGGCGCGTTCGTGTGGCGTGACATTTTCGTGCTTGGTTTGAGAGTGTTTGTTTTGGTTTTGTCTGTGTGGGTGGGGGGGAGGGGGGTTGTGTTTGTTTTTGTTTGTATG
>NC_051415.1:127199-127506 GCF_015228065.2 Penaeus monodon
CTTGGGAAACGCTGACTTTAGGTGTTCTGGGTGGGTGTGAAGTGGGCATTGGGTGGGTTTCGGATGGCCGTTTTGGATGGGCGTGGGTGAGTTTTAGAAGCGTTAGGTGGGCGTAAGGTGGGCTTGGGCGGGCGTAGGGTGGGGTTTGGGCAAGCATTGGTGGGTATAGGGTAGGTTTGGGATGCTTAGGGTTAGCTTTGGGTGGGCGTAGCCGTGAAGTGACCGTTGAGTGGGCGTGGAGTGGGTGATGGACGGACGGACGACGAGGGAGGTCTTGAAGGGTTAAAGTACGTAACGCCGTGATTTA
>NC_051415.1:127655-127734 GCF_015228065.2 Penaeus monodon
ATCTTTACGATGGTTTTACGTCATGTTTTTAACAGGTTGAGATTCGTCGTTATCGATACACAGATACTTTTATTTTTGT
>NC_051415.1:127975-128053 GCF_015228065.2 Penaeus monodon
CAGCGGGAAAACTGGGCGTCGGCGAACCGGACGGATACATCAACCAGGTTCTGGGAATCAACGCGGTGCTGGCAGACC
>NC_051415.1:128315-128384 GCF_015228065.2 Penaeus monodon
GCGTGATTCAATTCCCGGAGGTCTGGATGGACAGCGGTTCGGGTGTATTTTTTTCTCTCTCTCTCTGTC
>NC_051415.1:128908-128979 GCF_015228065.2 Penaeus monodon
GGGAATTTAGTCAGCTGAGGAATGCGTTGGATATTCACTGGGGGATTTTCTTGGCTGGGGAATGCCATGTT
>NC_051415.1:129427-129653 GCF_015228065.2 Penaeus monodon
TCATCGTGCAGTCTCTCTGTTTCTTCCTTTTGGCAGCGTTTTCGAGGTGCGTTGTTGACATCAGCTGATCTGCGAGTAGACGTTAGGAGCGAGTGATCGTGCATATTAGTGGCAATAGGTGTCGATTAAGCCAATTAAACGCGGCCAGTTATTGTACTTGTCAGGGAAAGATGTATTAATAATGCCCCTTGCAGGTCCTGCGTGTTCGTGTGGATCGCTTGATCGC
>NC_051415.1:129951-130215 GCF_015228065.2 Penaeus monodon
CCCCTTCGTCCCATGCGCCAGCCAGGTTGTGCCAAGTGCCACTCCAAAATCTAAGCGACTGGCACCCGAAACCAGGGGGAGTGTGGCACTATGGCAACTGCGCGGTGCCAAGGGAGCGAGTGCATGTCATGGCAACCCTCCTGGATAGCGGACTGCCTCTTAGTTGCCATGGCAACCGTTGAAAGAAGTGAAAGAAGAGAGAGAAGATTGGGAATGGAAGAGTGCGGCCTCTGCCTCTTTTAGGGGGGGAGGGGGAGGGGGGAG
>NC_051415.1:130451-130581 GCF_015228065.2 Penaeus monodon
TTTTTTTGTTCCCTGGTGATTCGTTTGCTGTCGGTTATTGTTTATTTTTTCAGTTATTTATTAAATTCTTTGACAGTGGCTTTTCATTTCCGCATTTTCCCCTTCGTCCTTGATTGACGTGTGTCTGACA
>NC_051415.1:130939-131169 GCF_015228065.2 Penaeus monodon
CCTTTTCTCTTTCTCTCGCCATCATCACCGCCGTCATCATTTCCACAGCCCCGCCGAGGCTGCGTGCGCGGCGCCTGCCGTCACGTGTTATACGATATGTGGGCAGTCGTCCTCTGCCCTTGCCCTGCCCCTATGCTGCCCCTGCCCTGCCCCTTTGCTGCCGTCGTCCTCTGCCCTTGCCCTGCCCCTATGCTGCCCCTATGCTGCCCCTGCCCCAAAACGTGCGCCCC
>NC_051415.1:131482-131961 GCF_015228065.2 Penaeus monodon
CGATGCCCCATAACTTACCCCTTTCCCCTTAAACTTACCCCTTACCCTTAACTTCCCCCTTGCCCCTTAAACTTACCCCCTTAACTTACCCCTTTCCCCGTTAAATGAACTTCTATTCCTAACCCTCCTCCCTACCTCTCTACCCCCTTTCCTGTAGCCTGTAGCCCCATAACCCGTAGCCTGTATCCTGTAACCTGTACCCTATAGCCCCATAACCTGTAACCTGTATTCTGTAGCCCCATAACCCGTAGCCTGTACCCTGTAGCCCCATAACCCGTAGCCTGTACCCTGTAGCCCCATAAACCCGTAGCCTGTACCCTGTAGCCCCATAACCCGTAGCCTGTACCCTGTAGCCCCATAACCCGTAGCCTGTACCCTGTAGCCCCATAACCCGTAGCCTGTACCCTGTAGCCCCATAACCCGTAGCCTGCCGTTGCAAGCTCCCCTTTCTGATCCATCGCGACGCCCCTTTCCTGCCT
>NC_051415.1:132176-132348 GCF_015228065.2 Penaeus monodon
TTCTGTGGCTTTTGTTGATGGTGTTGGCGCTGTTACTGCTGTTGGTTCGTTTGTGTTATTGTTTGTGGCGTTGGCGGCGGCGTGGTGGCAGCGGCAGCCGTTTACTCGTCGCCTTCGCCTGCTTGGGCAGCTGTGCCTTCATGTCTCCTGTGTGCACCTCCGTTGCAGAGGA
>NC_051415.1:133168-133446 GCF_015228065.2 Penaeus monodon
AAGCCTCCTTCGGTGCTGCATATTTGTTCTTTGTGTTCTCTAGGTGTGTTCAATGGTTTGTTCTGTGGGTGCGCGAGTCAGGGTTTTTTTCATCGTGTTCTTTGATTATGTTCATGTATGTTCTACAAAGGTTTTCTTCTGTCTTGTTCTCCGGGATTGTTCTTCGAGTGTTCACCTGTCCTTGTTCTCACTTGTAACGGCCAATTAAAGTTTTTTTTTTTAACAAGTCCTCCAGTTCTTCCTCTGTTCTCTCGTCCCCTTGTGTTCGCTCTTACGGC
>NC_051415.1:133557-133656 GCF_015228065.2 Penaeus monodon
TCATTCTGTCCCCTCAGCCTGATTATGCGTTGCCTTCGTCCTCGTTCTCCCTCAGGTTTATATCTCCTTGTTCTTCCTCTTTTCATTTTCTCCCTTTTT
>NC_051415.1:133932-134002 GCF_015228065.2 Penaeus monodon
GCAATAGTACTCGCATCGGCATGTGTTGTCCTCGGTCACCTGGTGATCGTCTCGCCCGGGTGGGTCAGCG
>NC_051415.1:134242-134363 GCF_015228065.2 Penaeus monodon
GAGTGAGCCAAGTCGAGGAGGCACTGAAGGAGGTCTTCTGGGTTTGCCTTCGTGCTTGTGCTGCGGCGGTGCCCGGCTGAGAGGCCGCCCTCGGCGCCTCTCGCCCGACCTCCTGCTTCAA
>NC_051415.1:134427-134541 GCF_015228065.2 Penaeus monodon
TCGGTTTCGGGTGGCGGGGGGGTGGGGGGAGAATCTTGCCTTGTTTGCCTGCGGTGGTGGTGGGTGTCGTGTGTGTGGTGGTTTGGTTGGTTGGTTGGTTCTTGGTTGGTTTGT
>NC_051415.1:134996-135152 GCF_015228065.2 Penaeus monodon
AAAGGAAAGGGAGAGTAAGAAAGCTCTGACAGAAGGAGGAGAAATAACGCGAAAAAGGAGAAGAAAAGCCAGAGAGAAAGAAAGACGAGCCAAACCGAGGGAAGGAGAGCCGAGAGACCAGAAGGAGAAGAAATAATGAGACGCAAGATTTGGAGA
>NC_051415.1:135338-135519 GCF_015228065.2 Penaeus monodon
AATAATGAGAGAATAATGCAAAATATTTTTTGAGTTTCGGGAAAGTGCTTTTAAATTCCTTTCTATACGTAGTCATTATTTTTATATCCATTTGTGTATTGAAATGTCCAATAGGCCTAATGCCGATGTTGTTTGTATGTCGTTTGTTCAGCGAGAGGGTCACTAAAAGGCGCGCGCGCGC
>NC_051415.1:135647-135830 GCF_015228065.2 Penaeus monodon
CTGTCTGTCTGTTTCATTTTGCTCCGTGAGTTTCTTTTTCCTCGTTATTTTGACTCGGCTTCACGAACCACGAGTCGGGTTTCGGTGTTGGCTCGGTAATCGTCCGCCTTCCCTTCGTCCGCTTGCGCCCGGGTCTGCTTGCACGTCCAGGGGATTCCGGTCTTGCTTCGGTTCTTCGCTTAT
>NC_051415.1:136367-136468 GCF_015228065.2 Penaeus monodon
TTCCTCTTCTTTCCCCCCCCCCCCCCCGTTTTTCCGAGATGTTTCCGGCGTTGGTTGAGGCGTCAGGGCCGTCGCCGTCACATTCGTTATCGTTATTATTA
>NC_051415.1:137484-138125 GCF_015228065.2 Penaeus monodon
AAGATTTATTTACGGTATATCATTATTGTATTGTTGTTCTTATTGCTTATCCCCTGGGCGATCAGAGGCTCGTAGTCCCGGTCGGAGGCTCTCGTAGTCCCGGTCGGAGGCTCGCGTAGTCCCGGTCGGAGGCTCTCGTAGTCCCGGTCGGAGGCTCGCGTAGTCCCGGTCGGAGGCTCGCGTAGTCCCGGTCGGAGGCTCGCGTAGTCCCGGTCGGAGGCTCGCGTAGTCCCGGTCGGAGGCTCTCGTAGTCCCGGTCGGAGGCTCTCGTAGTCCCGGTCGGAGGCTCTTGTAGTCCCGGTCGGAGGCTCGCGTAGTCCCGGTCGGAGGCTCGCGTAGTCCCGGTCGGAGGCTCTTGTAGTCCCGGTCGGAGGCTCTTGTAGTCCCGGTCGGAGGCTCTTGTAGTCCCGGTCGGAGGCTCTCGTAGTCCCGGTCGGAGGCTCTGTAGTCCCGGTCGGAGGCTCTTGTAGTCCCGGTCGGAGGCTCGCGTAGTCCGCGTCGAAAGGCGGGAAATGCACACTTTTTTTTATTGTTGTTGTTGCCAATACTATTATTTTGTTTTGTTTTTCTTCTTTCCCGAACTGTTTATTTCTTACTTATTTTCTCTGCTTTGTGTGCCTGTTGCTGCGGTGGAACAGGTG
>NC_051415.1:138340-138687 GCF_015228065.2 Penaeus monodon
AAAAAGCGAGGAAGCAGGACCGCGCCCGAAGAGCTCGACGGCAAGAGCGAGGGCGAACCAGCCGTCGCTCTTATCGTTATCAGACGGGGCGAGGGCGCGGAGGGGCCGCGATAAGACGCCCGGCGACTCGCACCGGAGCGTGTTGTCGGGATTCGGGCGGACGCGGTCGGGGCGGGGGGCGGGGCGGGGGCGGACGATGGTAGGAGTGGGCGGCCGGATCATGGGTGGTGGGCGGGGGCGGGGGGGGGCAGGGCGGGGTCGGGGGGGGTCAGGGCGGGTCGGGGGCAAGGGGAGACTTAGGGAGAGGGAAAGGTTTCTTCGTAATAAGGAAAATAAAATAATATAAA
>NC_051415.1:138828-138993 GCF_015228065.2 Penaeus monodon
AATTGGGAAATAAAAGGCATAATGGAATACTGAAAATGATATAGACAGAATAAAACAGGGAGATAAGAGAACCACAGTAAAGTAGGTAGTTAAAGGAATCTGAATAAACGAGAGAGATAACAAAGGCATAATAAAATAGTAAAATAGCAAAAGGCAGACTAAATC
>NC_051415.1:139086-139165 GCF_015228065.2 Penaeus monodon
GGAAAACCTCTCGCGACGGTTGAGCCAAAAACGGACGGAGGCTCAATGGCGAAGAATGGGGGTGAAGAGCATGTGATAA
>NC_051415.1:139370-140436 GCF_015228065.2 Penaeus monodon
CTGTATGGAAGAAAATACCCTCATGGAAGGGGGGGTGTAGTAGAGGAGAGAGCTTTGTTGAAGGGGAAAGCTGTAGTGAAGGGAGAAAGCTCTGTGGAGGAAGAGAGCTCTGTGAATAGAGAAAGCTCTGTGGAGGAAGGCCGGCGTGGAAGGGGAGAGCTGTGGTGCAAGAAGAAAGCGCTCGTGGAGGAGGAGAGCTTTGTGAAAGAGGTTTGTGGAGAGCTGTGGTGAAGGAGGAGAGCTGTGTGGAAGCGTGCGTGCAGAACTCGCCAAGGGTGAAGCAAGATGCGGTTTATTAAGCAAGGGCGGAAGTTGATATGAAGTGGCTCGTAATGTTTTTAGAGTTGGGGGAAGGAAAGGAGGGAGAGGAGGGGGGGTGGGGGGGAGAGGGGGCGGGAGGAGAAAGGAGGAGGAGGAGGAGGAGAAAGGGAAGGAATGGGGGGAGTTAGATTTGAGGAGATAGGAAGGGGAAAGGTAGGGGAGGTAGGAGGTAGGAAGGGGAGAGGAAGAAGGTATGAGAGGGGGGTAGGACCAGGGAAGAAAGGGGAGGGGTGGGGTGGGGGGGAAGGCGGAGAATCGGGTGTGGGCAGGGGAGGGGAGGTGGAAGGGGGTGGGAGGTGTAGGGAAGAAAGAGTGGGCAAGGGAGGGGGGGTGGAAGGGGGTGGGAGGTGTGGGGAAGAAAGAGTGGGCAAGGGAGGGGGGTGGAAAGGGGGTGGGAGGTGTGGGGAAGAAAGAGTGGGCAAGGGAGGGGGGGTGGAAGGGGGTGGGAGGTGTGGGGAAGAAAGAGTGGGCAAGGGAGGGGGGGTGAAAGGGGGTGGGAGGTGTGGGGAAGAAAGAGTGGGCAAGGGAGGGGGGTGAAGGGGGTGGGAGGTGTGGGGAAGAAAGAGTGGGCAAGGGAGGGGGGGTGGGAGGTGTGGGGAAGAAAGAGTGGGCAAGGGAGGGGGGGTGAAAGGGGGAGGAGGTGGGAGGTGTGGGGAGGAGGGGAAGAGCAGACCCCGAGAGAGGAAAGGGGACATTATCTCGGCCTGGGGCAAGACGGATGCAGTTATGGATGTAAATAAGTCGT
>NC_051415.1:140457-140597 GCF_015228065.2 Penaeus monodon
TCGTCATAGCACGCGGAAGCAGGATCGGAGGAAGAGGTGCGAATGAGAGAAAGAGGGGAAAAAGGAGGGGGGGGGGAGGAAATTGAGAAAACTAGGAAGTTGAGAAAACTGGGAGAAGAAAACGTGACCGGTTTTCTTTC
>NC_051415.1:140825-140988 GCF_015228065.2 Penaeus monodon
GTGGGCGGGAGTTGAGAATACCGGGCGAAAAACGTGACCCAAAAAGAAGGTTCGGAACCTTTTGTTTTGTTATAGATTTCGCGTGTCGTAGCTTCCCATGCCTTTGCCCCGTCCGTGCGGGCTGCGTTCGAGGCCGTGACGTACGCCGTGTAGGTTTCTTCGC
>NC_051415.1:141322-141461 GCF_015228065.2 Penaeus monodon
AGAACGGGGTGTAAAAAAGAGGGTGGGGGGGTGAAGAGGAGGGAAAATAGAGGCAGAAAGAAGGGTTTTTAAGCGGGGTTTGGTTCCGCTAAGCTTTCCCCGCTTTGGCTTCATGTCGACGAAAGAAGGAAATGGGGAG
>NC_051415.1:142014-142099 GCF_015228065.2 Penaeus monodon
AGGTGATGTGAAAGAAGAGCGGTAGTGATGGTGTATGAATTGTATTTGGAGATACGGGTGGTGTTATGTGCTAGGGGTGTGGGTA
>NC_051415.1:142399-142758 GCF_015228065.2 Penaeus monodon
GTCAGAACACAACGGATAAGAAAAAGGAGGTAACAAAACGGGCGATAAGGAGGCGATGGAAGAGGAAACGAAATCGCGGCTTATCAGTAGCAGGGAGACGCGAGGCCGACGGACAGACAGCGCGGCTCTCTTCTGTAGTGAGCTGTGGTTGACGTTGTGAGCTGGAGTAGAGTGAGCTGTGGTTGAGAGTGACTGTGGATTGAGAGAGCGGGGTTAACGTTGGAGCGAGAGAGAGGACTGTGAGTTGGAGATAGGAGCTGTGGTTGAGTAGGAGCTGTGGTAACGTGTGGACTGGAGAGAGTGAGGCTGTGGTTGAGAGGAGCTGAGGTTGAGAGAGAGCGTGGTAAGTTGTGAAGCTG
>NC_051415.1:142804-142886 GCF_015228065.2 Penaeus monodon
CGGTTAACGGGCACTAAGAAAGAGTGAGACTGTGGTGAGTAGAAGGAGAGTGGTTAAGAGAGCAAAAAGCTGTGGTAACGTT
>NC_051415.1:142923-143225 GCF_015228065.2 Penaeus monodon
GGTAACGGTGAGCGGGTAGTAGAGGAGAGCTGTGGTTGAGAACATGAGCTGGGTTACGTTGGTTGAGTGGAGTTAGTGAGTGTGGTTGAGATAGTGAAGCTGTGGTTGAGTAGTGAGCTGTGGTTAACGTTGTGAGCTGGAGTAGAGTGAGCTGTGGCCGAGATAGTGAGCTCTGTTGGTGGAGGTATTTCAGATGCTTTTTATTTCTCGCAGCGAATTCAGAATCATTGTTTCTATGTTCTTTAAAAAGCTTTGTTTTTTTGCGTGTGTGTTATTTCATAATTGATTTTTCTGTGCTGTAT
>NC_051415.1:143723-143861 GCF_015228065.2 Penaeus monodon
GACGACGCTGCCGTTCACAGTTGATAGTGACGACGCTGCCGTTCACAGTTGATAGTGACGACGCTGCCGTTCACAGTTGATAGTGACGACGCTGCCGTTCACAGTTGCGTCCGCTGCGTCCACCGACCGCCGCCACAG
>NC_051415.1:144064-144269 GCF_015228065.2 Penaeus monodon
GTTTGATCCCGTGACCCAATTACCCGCGCGTGTTGTGTCGGAGTAATGAAAGCCGTTCACCTGATCTGGCACGTACAGACGGGCTCAGGGGACGCCCCACGGGCCGTGGCGACACTAACCTGGCGCAACTTTACACTGGCACATTTACCCCTAAAGCCACCTCTCTCTTAGCCTGTGTTCGTTGCGGGAGGACAGGTACAAGGGA
>NC_051415.1:144425-144511 GCF_015228065.2 Penaeus monodon
CTGACGTCTGTCTGCCTGAAAAAACAGTGCCGTCCCCCCATACGCTGAATTCCCGTTTTTCCCTTCTCTCCCCCCCTCCCCCCCCT
>NC_051415.1:144591-144709 GCF_015228065.2 Penaeus monodon
AAAAACCCAACCAAAAATAACTTTAAAAAAAAAAACAGACGCACAACGTCCAGACAAAAAGCCCCAAAGCTGACGATTTGGGAAGGGAAAAAAGAAGAGAGGCCTCCTTCCCCCCCCC
>NC_051415.1:144752-144885 GCF_015228065.2 Penaeus monodon
TAGGTCTCGTACCCTTGATGGCACACGCCCCTTTGGCTCTGCCGCCCGCAAGCACAAGATGGGCGGCGAAGGGGGAGGGAGAGGGGACGTGTGGGGGGGGAGGGTTGGCTCCTTGCCGTCGCCTTCGGTTCCC
>NC_051415.1:145145-145234 GCF_015228065.2 Penaeus monodon
TGAGTTTATCCCATAAGGGTTTTGCTGCCCCGTAGGTGGGTTTTGTTGCTGTAATAGTTGGTTCGCTGGAGGTGTGGCATGTTACGATT
>NC_051415.1:145308-145775 GCF_015228065.2 Penaeus monodon
AAACTCGTATTGTAAATTTTCCTTGTTTGCAGCTCACAGTTTTTTATTAAATTTTTAACGTCAAGTTCTCCAAACCTGTAACTTTTTTCGCATTGTCTGCAAAAGCTTAGATTGCAATCGTCCACTCACTTTGGCTAAAAATAGCATAAAAAAGTATATTCACTCAAAGGGGAAAACCTAAACTCTTTTCGGGGGAGTATCAAATACGCAAGTCAAACTCGAGGGGAGTTCCCTCCCGGGAGATCATCGTGTTTACTTTATTTGTTTAGTTTCACGTTTGGGACTCAATTTTTAGCCCTTTGAGTATTGTTTCGCTTAAAATTCCAAATCCAAGTTTTGGTCTTTAGAATTTAGTATGGTAGGGTTTTCATTATACTTCCTTTTTTTGCATATTTACGGGTCTAAAATATGAATAATGTAAACCTAACACAAACAAAATACCCCCAGCTATATATAATATAATAATT
>NC_051415.1:146482-146984 GCF_015228065.2 Penaeus monodon
GCTTTACATTTTTGGGGGGAGAAAAAACTACACTGAGCGACCAGGATAACCTCGCAACCTCGCCACCTCCCACGAAACCCCCGGGCGCAATCCCTGGGCCTTGTTTCAGCGCGTCAAAGCTTTTTCTTATTCAATCGCTGTGGAGACCAGGAATTTTACGGCGTCTCTTTGGCACTCATCGCCCCCCCCTAAAAACTTGGCCCCTTTTCGCCCTCTAATATCAGGGTGCAATGCGCGCAAAATATACTAAAAACGATTTCAATTTAATCCTTACACAATTTGAGCTCGTCCTACCGTCAAAAATGGGGAGATAAATTGGTTTTCTTTTTGGGGTCGACAGATTTAATTTTTTTCTGATTTTTGTAATTATTAAAGCGCGGTCTAAAAAGCGCATTACCTCTGTCTTTGAAAGTAAATTTTTTTGGGTAAACAATAACTTCCATAGAGTAACTATGCGGACCTAATGACATTAGAGGGAAATTTTATTGTCTATCCACACACC
>NC_051415.1:147166-147235 GCF_015228065.2 Penaeus monodon
AAAATACAACCACACAAATTCTATGTATATATACATATATCAAAAAAATAACCCCGACCCCCACACCAA
>NC_051415.1:147393-147800 GCF_015228065.2 Penaeus monodon
TAAGTCCCTTCGTTAATCTCAGCGGAGAAGAAGTCTAAAACCCCCCATCGGATACCAAAATCTTCATAAAGTCTCTCCGTTCTCTTCCAAAACAGGCGAAATTGGGTAAACAAAGTGTAAATGGAGTTGGAAAAAAGTAAGTTGCAAATCCACCAAACTAACAATCCGATTCATTTTATATCTCCCGAGGCAAGGCGCCATAAAAGTCGCAAAACCGCTAAACGCTAAAAGAAAAGGAAAAGAAACCAGCTGAAGCTACCAGGAGTCGCCAAATTTAGCGAAAATCGCTAATTGGCAACTGTGTTTACGGCTTGGTTTAACTTGGTTATTACACCTTCACAAGTAGAACTAGGCAATTACTGGAGGAGGGAGACCTCGTCGTTTGTGGCTGGTTGCAGCTCATTTGC
>NC_051415.1:148327-148543 GCF_015228065.2 Penaeus monodon
GCATAGAGCGTATGGGTTTGTATTGATGCATATATTCCCTGTGTGGGTGCACATCATTATAAACGATGAAAATATATTTGTTTTTTGTAAACATGTTTTGTTTCCGAGACCTTGTTTGCCTATTTCAACCCCGGACGCTTTCAGTTCAGTTTTTACCCACGGATATTTGCATTCCCACGTTCATTGGATCTGCTTAGCATTTCCTTTGCTAAAATT
>NC_051415.1:149054-149385 GCF_015228065.2 Penaeus monodon
TTAAAAATTATATAAATGGGCAGAAATAAAAAAAAAAGAAAAAGAAAAAAATGGGGGATAATAATAATAATTAAAAAAATATAATAATAAGATAAAAATTTTAATAGTAATAAAAATTTTAAAATAGTAATAATAATAATAATAAAAAATAAAATAATATGATAATTAAATGAAAATAACAAAAAAAATTTTCTTTAAAAATATAACAATGATAATATTAAATAAAAAACTAAATTTAACAATAAAATGAAAACAATTAAAAACATTAATGATAAAAAGGGAAAATTAAAGAGGATAATAATGGGGAATGAAGAGGAGGGTTTGGGGAGGG
>NC_051415.1:149580-149664 GCF_015228065.2 Penaeus monodon
AGTAAAAAATAATAGTAAAAAATGAAAACATAAAAAAAAATAAAAATAATGTTTTTATATTAACGAAAATAGTATAAAATTTAA
>NC_051415.1:149886-151706 GCF_015228065.2 Penaeus monodon
ACTCTGAGCTCTGAACACCCCCCACTGTTTTTCCCGGGCAAAGGAAGGGCCAATTTTAAAAACCTCTCGTGCGCCCTAGCGATGCGTCAGTTTCCCCTTTAACTGCATGATTTTCCTAAAAAAAGGGTGAATTTTCCCCTCTTTAGGGGAAAAAAACCCAAGGGGTACCCCTTTCATGACAATGGTTTGAAGAAATTCATTAGGGTTTTTTGGTTGGATATCTACATTTTTTCCCTTTATTGCGGGGAAATTTATTTTTTTTTTTTTTAATTCTTGTACATTTCCCTTGTTTTTGGTTGTTCAATGTTATGGGTGTGGGATAGGGAGTCGGAAGACACCTGGCCCAACACGGGTTGGTGTTTTATCCCCCCTGGAAAAAGGTTTTTTTATACATCTTCTTTCAAGTAGTCCCCATGAGGTGAAGATGAAACTTTAAGGGAAACCCACTAGGGGATTTAGAAGAGGGGGTTTCAGTCAAACAAAACCTCCGGGTAAAGGACAAAATCTTTGGGGTTTTAAAAGGGGAAAATCACGGAGGGTCTAGTGGGAAACCATCAACAAATCTAGGGACATCTTTTTAAAGGTTTTAAATAGGAGAAAAAAGCCCAACGAAAGAGCCCATTCAAACAGACTGCCCTTTGGAAAGGGGAGTTTTTCATGACTTCTTTAAAAAAGAAAAGATCTGTGCGCTCTCTTATGGAGGGAATATCTCTGCTGAGGACGTGGCAAACTTAATCATGGGGTTTTAACAAAGCTCAAATTGACCCTATATGAAAACTCTATTTTCCACAGAAGCGAGTGAAAAGCCATGCCTATCATTATGAGTGAGCTTATTTTTCCCCTCTGCTTATAGGGGCCCCGGGGGGGCAGAGAAACTGGCGTCTACCCAAAAGAAAGGGGAGGTTTTCCTCTGAAGGGTTTTAAAAGTAGGTTTTTGGGGGGAATGGGTAAGCCCGGGGCGGGGGGACACAACATCTCACCCTGGGGAAAATTTTGGGGTTTAAAATTACAAAAAATTGAAAGAAGGGTTAGGGGGGTTTGGGGGTTTGGGGAAAAACTAAGGGAGGTTATACTAGGGGAAAAAGTCAAGTTTACCTCCCTGGGCCCCAAAAACCTAAAATGAATATTTTTTCAAAAACCCTTGTCCCGAATGGATCCGTTATTATTTTTCCCTTTAAAAAGGGGAAATTTTTTCACCTTTTTTCTACCCAATTCATGCGGGTTTGGGGTCCGGCCGACACTCCCCCATGGGCATACTGATGATGGGATCTGGGGGGCTTCCTTTGACGGGATACGCTGGGTATTTTTAGAGTCCCAGTTTTTTCCCCGGGCCGGGCCCCAAATTTACATGTTTTTTTTTAAAAAAACCATTTTTTTGGGTCGTTTTGCTTGTTTCAGAGTCCAAGGAAACTGTCTATCGAGATGAAGGGGGGTGGACTCCCGTCCCTTTGGGCCCGCCGGGCCCTTTTTGTGTTTTCCTGTTTTAAAGGCACTTCCTCGCCCCGGGCCCCTGTAAGGGGCGTGCCTCTGTGCATTTTCTTCGGCCCTGCAGGGCGAAAACGAAAATGAACGAGGTGTCCTTAAAAGACTTCGTTCAAATCGGGGGCGGGGTCGGGGCTGTTGGGGGTTTTAGCTCTTTTGTGGAGAAAACAAAACCCCGCTCAACGAGCCACATCCGCCACGTGTACCACTTATAATGTATAAGCCCTTACAAATATGATAAGTTCAGGGTTCATCGCACAACCAATTCGCGAACTGTATCCTCTCGTGTCCCCGAAAGGTTCCCCCGCCATTTTGTTTCGTTTTCTCAACGACAATTG
>NC_051415.1:151815-152311 GCF_015228065.2 Penaeus monodon
GAAAAGGGTGAAAAACGGGTAAAGAAAAAAATTTAAAACGTAATAGCCAAAAACAATTGATGCTAATAATAACAAAAAAGCAACACTGGCAACAAAGCCGAAAAAAAGATCCGCAATGGAAAGATAATATAATTTTTAAATGATTAAAAATGTTGATGAAACAAGCTTTAAGAGATAACAAAAATAACATTTCTTTTGAGGGAATACTGTGCCCCAAAAGTAACAGTGCAGAACATTCTGATAAAATTTTTGGCCTTTTGTCCCGGAGATCAAACTTTTAAAAATAATTAAACTGTCGATGAGACCCCTTTCTGGGAAAATGATTTTCTTTTCATTTTTACCACTTCCGAGAATGATATTCACTTGCCAACCTTGACTAATGGAATTCTTGGAAAGGTGATCTATATTAGTACGTGTCTTCTTTGATATACGGTAAGAATAAAACACTGCCAGATTAAAGGCATGGTCCCCATTTATAAAACGGAAAGAAAATATG
>NC_051415.1:152346-152882 GCF_015228065.2 Penaeus monodon
AATGAATGAGTCGATTACAAGAGCGTCGTTTGATCCTCAAGTATTTACACTGGTCTTTCTTTTAACAGTGTTAGTGGTGGCCCCCTTGTACTAGCAGCTCTGTTTTTTTTTTAAGAAATATTAATCCGGTTCTGAAAGATACTGATGTTAGGTACCTCTATCGTATGATTATTTCCGAAATTCGAGATCTGATATGACAGAAGTGTGACAGGATAATTTTGTGCAAAATTATGGGCATAATAGCAAATGTCAGTTAAATGAAAGAGGGTGTATTAAAAACAATAATTTTATACATTCCTTCTTAATGGCGCTCGAGGTATCCTTATAGGCCGAACCCCGATACCACACACTGGAAAAGAAATAAACGGGGTATTCAGAGCTGGCCGAAACGGGTTATCGCGCTCCACAGTAAGTCACTGGGTAGTAAGTACCGTGATAAATACTGATTATAATGAAACAGAATACTGGAATCATAATCATATTCATAGAATATGGGTGTGTGTGTATGTGTTAAAATATGCATGTGTTTATATATC
>NC_051415.1:153055-153208 GCF_015228065.2 Penaeus monodon
ACGCGTGTGTGGTTGTTGTGTGTGGGGTGTGAAAGGAATCATTAAAAGGAGTATAAAATACTTTACCATATCTAGATATGCCCGATGCATATATTTTCCCCCGAACAAAATATCGGTACTGGGTATATAAGGATCTGATTGATCCCCTTTTAT
>NC_051415.1:153232-153581 GCF_015228065.2 Penaeus monodon
TGGAGTAGATTTGCTTTGGGCGGGGATGGGGGTTCCATTTTATATCCGCTCTTTAAAAGGGTGTCTCACAATCCACATATCTAACACACGAAACACATTGGATGTAGCAAAATGAGACTACATGTGACATCCTTGTTGTCAGTGATTTTTTTTTTCTTTTTCCTTTTATATTAATATGCAAAGGCTGCTCTCGCATCTATTGATGAGGTTCAAAGTGACTTTTGACATCATAAACGCTAATAACATTATATAAACTTATTTTTTTGTGTCTATACGGATGTAGGGATATGTATACACTTAGGGTACTAAAAATATTTCATTCTTGTTTTCGTATATGCATCTATTAAAA
>NC_051415.1:153661-153838 GCF_015228065.2 Penaeus monodon
ATTATTTAAAATTGTAAAACAATACACACATATAAAATTTAATAAATTCGCTAACCACCTTTTTATTCTAGGAAAGAAGTGTAAAAGTAGGAAAGAGAAGTGTATGAACTATTTACCGGACGAGAAAAGAACGTTAGTCACGGGATGAGGAACACGTGAAGGCAAATCGAATAAGCA
>NC_051415.1:154027-154228 GCF_015228065.2 Penaeus monodon
CACTTATTATTGCTTCGGTGCTGGCCCTGCCTTACGCCCCCCGCACCTCCCCTCTTTCTATTCCGCATTTCCACCTTCTTTCGCGTGTTCTCCAAGTTCGTTTAATGAGTTTTTTCTTATTGTTGCCTAACTGTTGTTTATGTTCTGGGTGTGTTTTTCTCGTGACTTATATGCAGAAATGGATAAATATTCCTATTCATT
>NC_051415.1:154326-154566 GCF_015228065.2 Penaeus monodon
GGAGAGGTGCGTGGCCTCTTCCGGCTTTCTTCTTTCCATCCTCAAGTCTGACCCTCTATGTTTTTGATTTTTAATTTGCTTTCACCCTATCATCTTTAAAATAAGTGAGTCTTCAACAACGAAGCTTCAAGCTTCATTTTCACGCTATTTAGAGTGCTTTCTCTTCCGAAAAGATTTTACATTTTTGTTTAAATATGATTACTCTGGAATTTTGCAAAAAAACCACGAACATAATTGGTT
>NC_051415.1:154706-154851 GCF_015228065.2 Penaeus monodon
GGGGTGTGGGGTAGTGTAGGCTGTATGTGGGGGAGACCCGAGTGCGAAAGGGAAAAAAAAGTTGGTACATATTCATGACCTCAAAACAGATTTCATTTCATATATTCTCGTTATCAAAAATTTTCCAATGTAAAATTTTGATTAA
>NC_051415.1:161107-161365 GCF_015228065.2 Penaeus monodon
TTTAGTAAATGGCTACAACTGTCCTAGTTCAGCACTGGTAACATTCATGGCATGAGCGATAAGGCATCATGGATTACCCACAAACACAGCAAGCAGTATGATAGACAATACTTATCACATACAGATGGGCTGTCTTATATGTACTATTTTTGTAGCTTATGCATTCTTAACCCTTCAATCTTAATTAACTTTGAATTCTCATACACCGTTCATTATCCATATTATTCTGCAGAGTAAGGGAATAAGCATAGGGGAATG
>NC_051415.1:161457-161549 GCF_015228065.2 Penaeus monodon
CAGCAGCCCGTCACTATGTAGCAGCACATCACAGACATGGGGCTTACAGGATCATTGTCCGGGAAAAAATCACAGGTAGCACAAGCAGGGTT
>NC_051415.1:161737-161921 GCF_015228065.2 Penaeus monodon
AGCGGGTGAAAACCCAAAGCCACAAAGGTGTTTGGCAAAAAAAGGCTAGCCAGTATAGTGGTTTTGCTGCCCCACCTCAGGGTGGTTTGGGGAGGGGGTTGAGAATGATTTTCTCCTACCGAAGCCACGTGATAAGATCTCCATGGGGTCCCAGCAGCAATACGCATCGTTTAATGGGATCAGA
>NC_051415.1:162000-162636 GCF_015228065.2 Penaeus monodon
AAACCCCCCCCCCCAGCTGCGACTCACACCAGTTCGGAAGGGGATGACTGGAAACCAAAAACACCTGCCTACTGGGGCCTGCCGTTTCCTAATACTAAAGAACCAAGAGTAACTAGGGTGGCTTTTTTTTTGTGGTCAACCGCTTCCAGTTATTTTCCTACCCTTGAGTAAGGACCCAGCATCCCCCGGCAGCAGGGAGGGGGTAAGATGCTTCCAATGTGACCCGCATGGTTGGGGATTCGTATGCAAATAGGAAAGGTGATTTATGCCTGCGAAAAAATGAGAGGTTGGTTACAAACACTTCGATGAAAACAGAATTAATTGCCAATCTCACATATCCCCCCGGCACCAAATTTATGGCTTGCAAAGGCTACAACGTCCGAGTTCAACAATGAGGTTCGTGGCAGAGGACAAGGGTTACGGGTTACCCCAAAACAGCAAGTATTATGATAGACAAACTTTTCAATACAGGTGTCTGTTTTATATGTACTATTTTTGAGCTTATGATTCTAACACCCAATTTTTAATTTTAAATTTTTAATTCTATACACGTTCATTTTCCCTATTTTACTGCAAAATAAGGGAATAGCATGGGGGGAAAGAATATCATTAGCCTATTTAAAAATTGTAATAATG
>NC_051415.1:162702-162794 GCF_015228065.2 Penaeus monodon
GTAATATCAACAGCAGTCACTACGCGGCGGCACATTACAGACACTGGGGCAGATTATTGTCCGGGAAACATCACAGGTAGCACAATCAGAGT
>NC_051415.1:163361-163614 GCF_015228065.2 Penaeus monodon
ATAAGCGTTTGAACAAAAAGGGCTCGAAGCACAGGCGCTGGTTTATCGCCACGCCCCCCCCACCTCCCGGGGACACATGCTTAAAAGTGCTCGGTTTGGGCGCCGCACTTTCATCCGAAGGACACGGCGGCCTCCGCCCCCTCCTCCAGACCCTCCGTAATGACGTTACTCCGACCGCAGATCCTTCCGAACAGAACTTGGCACTTTCTCCTTCGGCAGTGCTCGATATACATACATTTACAAAGATGTGCAT
>NC_051415.1:164133-164395 GCF_015228065.2 Penaeus monodon
TATAATGCACATCTTGTAAAATGTATGGGATATCGAGCACTGCCGAAGGAGAAAAATGCCAAGTCTGTTCGGAAGGATCTGCGGTGGAGTAACGTCATTACGGAGGGTCTGGAGGGAGGGGCGGAGGGCCGCCGGGGTTCCTTCGGGATGAAAGTGCGGCGCCCAAACCGAGGGACTTTTAAGCATGTGTCCCCGGGAGGTTGGGGGGGGCGTGGCGATAAACCAGCGCCTGTGCTTCGAGCCCTTTTGTTCAAACGCTTAT
>NC_051415.1:164987-165385 GCF_015228065.2 Penaeus monodon
ACTCTGATTGTGCTACCTGTGATGTTTCCCGGACAAAAATCTGCCCCAGTGTCTGTAATGTGCCGCCGCGTAGGACTGCTGTTGATATTACTTTTATTGTTTTTTTTTTGTTTTAATGTTATGTTTCTTGTTTTCGTGTTTTCGTAATTTTATGTTTTCATTATTACAATTTTTAAATAGGCTAAGAGTATTCATTCCCCTATGCGTATTCCCTTACTTTGCAGTATAATATGGACAATGAACGATGTATGAGAATTCAAAAGTTAATTAAGAATTGGTGTTAAGAATGCATAAGCTACATAAATAGTACATATAAGAACAGACACCTGTATGTGATAAGTAATTGTCTATCATAATACTTGCTGTGTTGTGGGTAATCCGTAACGCCTTGTCGCTCG
>NC_051415.1:165437-165827 GCF_015228065.2 Penaeus monodon
GCCATAAAATTGGTGGGCAGCGGTGGGATATGTGAGATTGGCAATTAATTCTGCTTTTCATCGAAGTGTTTGTAACCAACCTCTCTACCTTTTCGCAGGGCATGAATGCACCTTTCCTATTTGCATGACGAATCACCAGACGCATGCAGGTCACATTGGAAGTCATCAGTTAGACCTCACTGCTGCCAGGGATGCTGCGGTCACTGGTACTCAAAGGGTAGGAGAAGATAACATGGAAGCGGTTGACCACAAGATGAAAGCCACCCCTGAGCTTACTCTTGGTTCTTTAGTAATTAGGAAACGGCAGGCACCAGGTAAGGCAGGTGGTTTGGCTTCCAGATCATACCCTTCCGAACTGGTAGTGAGTCGCAGCTGGGGGGAGGTGGTTGT
>NC_051415.1:165927-166125 GCF_015228065.2 Penaeus monodon
AACGATGCGTATTGCTGCTGTGGACCCCATGGAGATCTTATACACTGTGGCTTCGGTATGGAGAAACGCTCATTACTGCAACCTGCCTGCAATCCACCCTGAGCGTGGATCAGCAATGAGCCAGCTACTAGCTGGCTTAGCTTGTTTGCCAATGCACCTGTCGTGGCATTGGTTTGCACCAGCTGAGGTCGAGGTCAC
>NC_051415.1:166302-166420 GCF_015228065.2 Penaeus monodon
AACCCTGCTTGTGCTACCTGTGATGTTTCCCGGACAATGATCTGTAAGCCCCAGTGTCTGTGATGTGCTGCTACATAGTGACTGCTGCTGATATTACTTTTATTGTTTTTTATTGTGT
>NC_051415.1:166464-166744 GCF_015228065.2 Penaeus monodon
TCAGTATTACAATTTTATTCATTCCCCTATGCTTATTCCCTTACTCTGCAGAATAATATGGATAATGAACGGTGTATGAGAATTCAAAAGTTAATTAAGAATTGAAGGTGTTAAGAATGCATAAGCTACAAAAATAGTACATATAAGAACAGACATCTGTATGTGATAAGTAATTGTCTATCATACTGCTTGCTGTGTTGTGGGTAATCCATGATGCCTTATCGCTCATGCCATGAATGTTACCAGTGCTGAACTAGGACAGTTGTAGCCATTTACTACA
>NC_051415.1:173048-173112 GCF_015228065.2 Penaeus monodon
TTTGATAACGAGAATATATGCAATGAAATCTGGTTTTGAGGTCTTGAATATGTACCACATTTTT
>NC_051415.1:173330-173565 GCF_015228065.2 Penaeus monodon
GTTCTTTGCAAAATTCCAGAGTAATCATATGTAAAACAAAATGTATAATCTTTTCGGAAGAGAAAGCACTTAAATAGCGTGAAAATGAAGCTTGAAAGCTCGTTGTTGAAGACTCACTTATTTTAAGATGATAGGGTGAAAGCAGAATTAAAAAATCAAAAGCATTAGAGGCTCAGACTTGAGGATGGAAAGAAGAAAGCCGGAAGAGGCCAACGCACCTCTCCTCTCCCCCCCC
>NC_051415.1:173633-174296 GCF_015228065.2 Penaeus monodon
GCATCATATTGAAAATGAATAGGAATATTTATCCATTTCTGCATATAAGTCACGAAGAAAAACACACCACAGAAAACATAAAACACACAGTTAGGCAACAAATAAGAAATACTCATTAAACGAACTTGGGAGAACAACGCGAAAGAAGGTGGAAATGGCGGAATAGAAAGAGGGGAGAGGTGCGGGGGGCGGTAAGGCAGGGCCAGCACCGGAGAGCAATAAATGAGAGTGGGAGGGCGTGGAGGCCCCGGCAGATGGCAGCACTGGCGGTGGTCTGGCTGTCATAGGAAGCAGAAGATGAGAAAAAAATTAGTTCGTCTGCACCTCCTCGACAACTGAGTTTCGGCGAAAGCGATGTGGAGGAGAGAGCTAGAAATGGATGGTAGATATAAAATTATGTTATATAAACTCGATAGGCTTACGTGCTCTCGATTGATGGATCATATTTACTGATATAATCCTTCAAATGCTCTTACCTAAACGAAAAAGGATCCGGCTCCTTCTTCACCAAAAGAAAAGGAAAATGTTTCTGAGAAAAATGTACTTTCATTTCCTTGATGGGTCTTCGCAGACGGATGCCCGCACATGCCATTGGGAGAAATGAATGCGAGCGTCGTCCAGCGATCATATAGATGTATTTGCAGGCGGAGTGGAAGCCGGGGG
>NC_051415.1:177178-177373 GCF_015228065.2 Penaeus monodon
TGAATAGATAGTATGTAATTAGAAACAATTAATAAAATTTTAAAATTTATTATTTATAATTTTTTTGATTTAAATTCGTATTTTATTTTTTTTTTTTAAAATATTAAAAAATAATTTTATTTTTTTTGGGTAATAATTAAGAAAAATAAAAAATTGAAGTTACTCGGCCGGGGTTTTTTAAAATAATGTTGTGTA
>NC_051415.1:177412-178067 GCF_015228065.2 Penaeus monodon
GGAAAAAAAAGTCCTAGTTTGTCAAAGACTAAGGAAATTGCAACTTAGCCTCCCCCCGGGCAACCAAGGGACCCCTTGTGAAGCCGACCCCTTACTGAAAACTGGTCGACCTTAATTAGTCCTTGGTTTTCCCCAACGCAAACCCGGAAATGCATTCGCCCTCGGGGCGAAGGATCTGATGGGAGGCGCCCATTAAGGGGAATATCAAAAATTTTTGTTTTTAAATTATTTGGTTTTTATCAAAAATTTTGTCGGGGATTTGTTTCTTAAAAGGCAGTACAATAAGGATATTCTTTTTTAATTGTAAAAAAAAATATTTTCTTATAATTTTTGATTCAGTTGTAATTATGTTTTCCTAAAATAAATTGTTTTTAAAAATATAATTTGGTAAATTTAATGGGTTTATTTAATTAATTTTATTTTTTGAAATTTTTTTGTAAAAAATTTATTTTCTTTATAAGGTTAAAATTTTTATTTTTGGAAATTAGAATTGAGGGGGTTAATTAAAATTTTTTGGAATTTTTTTTTTTCAAGATATTTTGTTTTCTTTTTTGAAATTTTAAGAATAAAGGGGTTAACATAGGGATTTTTAAAATTGGAGTCTTAAAATTATAATAAAGTTAAAAAACCCCCCGAAATTTAGGATTTTACAAAG
>NC_051415.1:187331-187931 GCF_015228065.2 Penaeus monodon
TGGCGACGGTTTTTGCGGGGACGCGGCGAATCCGGCGATGGTTTTTTGCTGCGGTGGGTGTGGTGTTTGTGGCGAGTAGGACGGTGGAAAGTAAACTGAATCAAAAAGGAGGCGTCGCCTACTTTGCATGACATTCATGAGGTTTTTAAGAATATTTACAAACGTATCTGTCATTATAATGACCTGAAATTTTTGTCTCAAAATTTCCTTTGTTACAATGCAGATATTCCCGAAAATTAGACAATAACCTTGCTTGCACACAATTTAAGTATTATAAAATTTAAATCCCTCTATTATATACAAAAAAGAACTGAGCCTAGTCCTGAAAATTACTTTACCCCTAAATCTCGTTCTGTAACCATTTCAAACAGGATACACTCCACCCTATGTCTCACATGGCTTCCTTCGCCGTTCCATATATTTAGATTATGATAATATCGCTGTCTGACAATAGCAGCATGTTCCGTGGCAAAAAGTACAATTCGAGTTTATTGATACGGTCATCTCTTCTCCTGCAAACCTGATCGCCGACCCACTTGCTGCATAACCATCGCCGGGTTCCCGCCGCCTCCGCCTCCGTCGCAAATACACCGTCGTCCG
>NC_051415.1:193695-194026 GCF_015228065.2 Penaeus monodon
CTGAGTGGTGGGTGGGTCGGGGCTCGCCTCTAGACAAACTCCGTGGTGTTTCTAGATTCAATTGTCGTTTAGATGAATTGAAGCACACTTAGTGAAAAGCGTGTATGCGTGGCGAAGAAAAGAGGGACAGCGCCTCACCAATGATGAGACGTTGACGTTTTTCCCTCAGAAAAGAAGCTCCTACCACTAACGTGCTAAGGGCTTACATTCGAAGTCACCGAAACCTCAATTGTTTCAGTTTAAAGTTTTTGCAAGGGGATGGTCCCCCCGGCACGAGAGGACATGAAGCTCAGGAACTATGGGTCTCAATTTGCTTCAGACAGGCGGAAAC
>NC_051415.1:194870-194982 GCF_015228065.2 Penaeus monodon
AATTTTTAATATGCGCACAAAACCCACAAACCATTTCACAAACCTCATTAACAACCATCACAAAAATAAAAAACACCACTTCACCCACAATATAATAATATAAAAATATTAT
>NC_051415.1:199575-199998 GCF_015228065.2 Penaeus monodon
CCCATGACGTTCATTGAGGCCTTCCGCACGGTGCGCCTTGCACAGGCCCAAAACGGTCAGAGTGAACGGTTCGCACGGCGAAACGCCTCTCAGTGATTACTGTAAACAAACCATACCAATATGCCGACGTGCTAGGCGTGTTGCGCGGAGTTACGCTGTCCTTTTAGATGATTAGACGATCCAATTTAGAAGCAGCTGTAATAGTTGCTTTTAGAAAGATGATTATGTGGGAGCGAGAAGCTGCACAGAGACGACATAGGGTCCGGAAATCCAGTCAGCAGGTGGTGCTTAGCAGAAAACAGTGCCCCTATACAGCGAGGAGGAATTCAAGCTCACTTATGAATCTGTACTACCACAATCATGCTAAGAGGCGATAATCATGTACTTAGCATTAATACTTTATATAATTTTGGTATGTGATGG
>NC_051415.1:200122-200717 GCF_015228065.2 Penaeus monodon
TATCCGAGATAAAATACTAGATATGACTAGACTTGACAGAATTTAATAGTCATTACAGCTTCCGTGTACTACATAATTTTATTTTACTTAAGGAAACTTTAGCAAGCAGAACTAAGACATTGTTTTGGAACCTAAGCCGAGGTTCCATATGAAGAAGGTATTCCAGCAGTGGAAAGAGAGGAAGTGCATTTACAAAACGAGATGAATGGCAACTCTTCTGGCATAAGGAAACTTGATCTTATTTTTGTTCTTGACAAACGGTTTGTATGTTTGGAAGTAATTGCTGCCTTATAATTTGTTCTTTTTGCACATTTCAAATTTTATTTTGATATGATAACTTATTTTCATAGACCATAAAATATTTGACACAATATACTGTACCTTTATAAGTAGCTGTGAAGATCACTTATGTATTTCTTCATCCTTTTCATTGCTGCTTGATTTCTTTTTCCTTTTGTGTATATAAAATATCTCACCCTGTATTGCATTGATGCGGAGTATAGTTAATACTATATATTCTTTACTGAAAGTTTTAAAAAAACTCAAGGATTGTATATTGTAAGTCATATTTACCCCCCCCATATCATGTCTAATA
>NC_051415.1:202454-202954 GCF_015228065.2 Penaeus monodon
ACTTCATGTTGTATTTCGGGTAAATTAATTAAATGTATTTATCAAAAATAATAAAATGTATTTATTAAAACATTTGAAACTTCTGTGTACACTATATCACATCTGAATATCCTGATGTTTAAGCACCATGAGATGTGGTGTACTAAATCTTCCAAAAGCCTAAGAAAATAATTTGTTTATGACTGTCATTACCAACAAAGAACTTCCCCCCTAACAAAAAACACTTTCCATTTCAAGCATGAAGGTCTAACAAAGAAAATGATAAACAATAAACACTACATATATAATTACCGACATTTACATAATTGAGCGAGAGCAATAATAACTTAAATGCAACTTCCCCAACTGCCTTTACTATATATTACAAAAACAAAAGACGTTACGTACAAAGATTTAACAAATTAAAGACTATTATTTTAAGGCACACAAACAGACAAACAGATAAAAGCCTTAAGACTACAGCAAAACATATATTACATTAAAATTTTGGAAACTCTAAT
>NC_051415.1:204252-206815 GCF_015228065.2 Penaeus monodon
GGGGGGGTTCATCAGTCTACTATGTTGTAAGTACATCTCGTAAGCATATCATAGATCACGATTTTCCTTGTATTAGCTATTTTTATATGCCATCCTTCGACAATTTTTTACCCGGGAATAATAAATTATCATTGAGATAGAAATAGTAATCGGTAAAGTAGAAATCTATTTTGCAGCATCCCACGTCTCGCTACGGTGGGAGCAATGTCAAGTAGCAACTCCACCAGATCTTCACGACAGAGGTTAGTATGCAAAATGATCTGGAAATAATAAATAAGAATTCAAGGTCATGATGAAAGAATCTCGTAAACTTGGGGTTTCCATATATACTTCTGCAAAATTGTAAGCAGTGATTTTTTGCAGCATCTCACGTCTGGACTGCAGGTGGTGAGCAGATTGTGATCTCTGATGCAAGTCAGCCAACTCACACCAGTCTTCCACTGACAGAGGTTAGTATGCAAAATTTATCTGTGCAATGAATAAATAAGTGATTCAAGTCAGTGATGAAAAGCGATCTTGTAATACTTGGGGTTTTCCCATATATACTTCTGCAAAATTGTAAACAGTGATTTTTTGCAGCATCCCACGCTCAACTGCGGGTGGTGAGCAGATTGTGGTCTCTGAGCCATGGCTACCAATACACAACATTTTGGTGCTAAAGATAATGCATGTGAAATTCACAGAAGTTTGAGACAAATGCTTAATGTTATTTAGAGAAACAAAAACATTATCCCTTTGCCATCAATAGCGACTATTAATCGGTGGTAGGTAAACTTAATGTTGAACCAGGTCCTATTAACATCAATAATGCACATTCTAAGACATAAAGCTGATACTATGTCCAGAATTTGAGAGGCTGTGTGTTTGTCCTTTGGATGAATACAAGTGTATCTCAGAGTGGCATATGATAAAGTACAGACACTGTGTATGCTCAGAACGCAAAGTTCAGTGTGTTATGATCAGGGGTTTTAACCAGTAACTGGAAAACGCTATCTATTATAATACTTCGATACTGACATGTCAAAGCTGTATTTATTTGATCTTGTACTTAAATAGAAGATGCTGGAATGATAATAGTAGCAATGGTTAATGATCTTGGCCCCCCCCCAATGTTAACACTGTGAGAACAATCTAGGCATGATATGAATAATACCAGCTTCCAAAATCCAGCTCATCCAGATAGACAAAATTTATGTTTTTGCTGATGCTCCTCATTTACTAAAACTCCTAAGAAACAACTTTATCGACCACATTTTCCCCTCTCAACAGTCCCTTCAGGAACATCACTAGCGGCAGTGTTCGAGAGCTTGTGATGAGAAGTGAATCAGATCTAAAGACAGCCCATGAAATATCATACAAGCACTTGGATGTTAAAGGAGTCAGCAGAATGAATGTTCAAATTGGCTGCTCAGCTGATGTCAAACACAATTGCAAAAAACCTTTGCAGTATTTTGGTCAACAAAATCTTCTTAAGAGCAAAGATTGGCAGGACACAAGCAATTTTATTTCATTAGTTGATTCTTGGTTTGACCTATTCAATTCTAGAACGCCAATGATATCAAAAAAGCAAAAGCTACATATGGCATTCATTTGGAATACCAAATCAAATTCTCTCAGAAATGCTGACTACAGCCAAAAACATGCGGGTTGGTGAAAAGGGTAGCCTCTATCCATTTCAAAAGGGCATCATTCTATCATGTACTTCTTTAAGCAGCTTATTTGCAATGGTAAGTCAGCGATATAATGTTAAATAATCATGACTTACTTAATCAAAATGGACTTGAACACTTTTTTGGTTGTATTAGGCAAATGGGCATTGTACATCAACATCCATCCCCTGTGCACTTAGGCATAGATTAAGATCTTTCCTTGTGGCAGAATAAACAAAGCTATTTGGAAGACACCATAATATTTCAGAGTGTAAATAATTATATAAATTTAACAGGATCACCCTTTTCTGATGAAAGTGCAGAAAAGAAGTCATCTGATAATTCAGATTTAAACTCTGAAACTAATGGTGTCCTCTATGCTTTTTGCAACACTAGACTTAGACGTGGATGAAGAGGGTGAAGGGTATGATATTGCCTTAGAAGAGTCAAAGACACTCTAGAGAACTGTATTGAGAATGAAGCACTAAGGTATGTTGGGGGTTTCATTTATAAGAAGTTTCCTCAGTACAACTTTCTTGCCAGGGAAAATGATAGAAAGGAGTCCTGGATAGATTTCATATGTCAAATAGATAACGGATTAAAGTCACCATCAGTAGATTTTTTCAAAGAACTGCAGCAAATGGATTTTTTTTAAATGTTACCATGGAGACATATCCCTTAAAGGATGAGGTCAAATCCAGAGTGTGTACAGAAATCTGCAAATATGTGAAACTACCATGTGATGTTGTGAATTTTTTTGTTAAATGCAGACTGTATTTTCGGTTGCGAGTTTTAAACAGGAACTTGTCGAACTCGCCGAAAAAAGTAAAAAAAAATAAATTAGGTAAATTGGTGAAGGTGAAATAAAATATGAAATGACTTTTGCATTTTATTCGATTCAAACCTTGTTATGC
>NC_051415.1:206847-207444 GCF_015228065.2 Penaeus monodon
GTTTTTTCTTGATAGTCTACAATGTTATTCTTCAATTAGTAATATAATATGATATTATAGGTGTATTCAGTACCTGTAACAAGTGTACTCAGCCATGAGAGTTGGCCAATGGCATGTTATTCTTCAGCAGGTAATCCTCATATCATCGATAATTCATGCCATATCCTTTAAGTTTGGCAAAATCATTTCTTCATAAACATTGAGATAATTGTTTGTGGTAAATGGATTCATAGACTTAGATGCTTGTTTGCCCTCTACACAAAGATTAACCTTTAAATTGCCTAGGCACATACTTTACGGAATTGATTTTTTAATTTAATATATAAAAGATAAACCACAGGAGTAATTTCCAAAATGGAACCACCTTTTTAACAGTTGCAGAACATGAAATAGGTAAGTCTCCCAGAAACTCTGTGGTGCCTGTACGTTTTCTCTTTACTTAACATTTTCACTTACGTTTTCACCATTTTCTGTGTGGGCTCCACATCTGATGACGTCACAACATGCGCTTGAGTTGACCTTGTATTCTCTCGATCTTGGTTCACTGGATTTCGCCACGAAACGCACGGTGTGCACTGCCCTAGTGAACGCACGGAC
>NC_051415.1:209203-209709 GCF_015228065.2 Penaeus monodon
TGGATGCTATTTTTAAGGTTTTCAGGTAGTTTATACAATTGCATTCAATCAGCTTTATTGTTTTTATCCTGCACTATCTGGTCTTTGTGTATGCAATTTAGTATTAGAGGGCGCTTAACCCCAACCAGAAAATATTTAGGGCGGAAAACGCCCATCTCTCGATTAAGACTAATAACAGCCATCCAAGAGGATCTGTGGAACGGATTTAAGAGTGTGGGAATTTTATAGTGGAAGCAACTTTTAGAAACCTTTAGTAAGAATCTTGATGGGCCATCTCGGAGGACATAAAACGTTTTAGACGCCTTTCCCATCCCGTCCTTCCCGCCGCGCCGATTCTTCTGAAACCAAAACTTACCACATATTCGTACACGGAGAGACATACCAACTTTATTAAGAAAAATGAAATTCACAATCAGTAGTACGTTTAACACGATAATATTGTCGATAAGATATACGGATTACAATTTTTTATTAATTTTTAAACAAACGCGTCGAATATCCGATTG
>NC_051415.1:209773-210823 GCF_015228065.2 Penaeus monodon
AACATGAAAGAGAGAGAGGGAGAGGGCAGAATTAAATAGAAGAACGAGAGAACAATCTTCGACCAGTGTTATATAGCTCGGTTTCCATTTTCGAGAAGGGATACTCCCAGTTACTGCATAACTAACAATTTCCTGTCATCTGTGAAATATTGGAAGTACAAAGGCCATCTCCGGAATGCTAATTAGCATTACGCCTAATATCATATAACTAAGCCAGTAAGAGTTGGAGGCATATCAGCTGAATGTTGAATAGATTAAATCATTAAAATCATTTCACCAAAGGTATGTACTGAACAAGTCCTGATCTAGAAAGAAAAATGTAATCGCCATACAAGTATCAATACAACATATTAAGTCCATTCCCGCATAGATACGAACACACCTCGTGTGTCCCCTCGGTCCCCCCGGCTTCCACTCCCGCCTGCAAATACAGTCTATAATGATCGCTGGACACGCTCGCATTGAAGTTTCTCCCATGGCATGTGCGGGGCATCCGTCGCGAAGACCCATCAAGGAAATGAAAGTACATTTTCTCAGAAACATTTTCCTTTTCTTTTTGGTGAAGAGGGAGCCGGGATCCTTTTCGTTTAGGTAAGAGAGCAATTTTGAAGGATTATATCAGTTAAATTGATCCATCAATCGAGATCACGTAGCCTATCGCGTTTTATAACATAATTTTATATCTACCATCCATTTCTAGCTCTCTCCTCCACTCGCTTTCGCCGGAGACTCAGTTGTGAGGGAGTGCAGGACGAACTAATTTTTTCTCATCTTCTGCTTCCTATGACAGCCAGACCACGCCAGTTGCTGCCATCTGCAGGGGCCTCCACGCCCTCCACTCTCATTTATTGCTCTCCGGTGCTGGGCCCTGCCTTAACCGCCCCCCGCACCTCTCCTCCTCTTTCTATTCCGCATTTCCCACTTCTTTCGCGTTGTTCTCCAAGTTCGTTTTAATGATATATTCTTATTTGTTGCCTAACTGTTGTTTTAATGTTTCTGTGTTGATGTTTTTCTTC
Source organism: Penaeus monodon (assembly GCF_015228065.2). Classification (NCBI taxonomy): domain Eukaryota; kingdom Metazoa; phylum Arthropoda; class Malacostraca; order Decapoda; family Penaeidae; genus Penaeus; species Penaeus monodon. Next base: position 210,790 of record NC_051415.1, read on the forward strand.
TGACTTATCTGCAGAAATGGATAAAACACATTTA
>NC_051415.1:210931-211149 GCF_015228065.2 Penaeus monodon
GAGAAGGTGCGTTGGCCTCTTCCGCTTTTCTCTTTCCATCCTCAAGTCTGAGCCTCTATGCTTTTGATTTTTAATTCTGCCTTGTCACCCTCTCAGCTTAAAATAAGTGAGTCTTCAACAACGAGCTTTCAAGCTTCATTTTCCCACACGCTATTAGAGTGCTTTCTCTCCCGAAAAGATGATACATTTTTGTTTTAATATGATTACTCTGGAATTTT
>NC_051415.1:212011-212077 GCF_015228065.2 Penaeus monodon
GATTGAGTAGATTGATATTCTTACACGGATATAATATTTATCTGGTCTGTCTATGTATCATCTAGC
>NC_051415.1:213775-213931 GCF_015228065.2 Penaeus monodon
ACTGATGGCATTGATAATTATATTAAAATTAATCTGAAACCATTTAAGTTTAACACTAGTTTTAATGTAATTAAATAAAAAAAATTCATTTTAAAAAAAATTATTTAAAAAATACAATAAAATAAAAAAGACAGGTTCAAAACAAATTTTTGATAA
>NC_051415.1:214691-214865 GCF_015228065.2 Penaeus monodon
ACCCATACTTTTTTAAACATCACTTTATTAAGGTGAAGCTTAAAAAAGCGAATAAAACTTTTTGTAGTTAAATCATTGATATATTCTTTCTATATCTCCTTTTTTTACTGTTTTTCCCCACAGATGCATTTTTTTTTCTAGAAAATTTAGACCAGACAATTTTACCTCAGCAGA
>NC_051415.1:218707-218989 GCF_015228065.2 Penaeus monodon
TGTAGTAAATGGCTAAAACTGTCCTAGATTCAGCACTGGTAACAGTCATGGCATGAGCGATAAGCCATCATGGATTACCCACAACACAGCAAGCAGTGATGATAGACACATTACTTATCACATACAGATGTGCTGTTATTATATGTACTATTTTTGTAGCTTATGCATTCTTAACACCTTCCAATTCTTAATTAAACTTTGAATTATATTACACCGTTCATATCCATATTATTCTGCCAGAGTAAGGGAATAAGCAAGGGGGAATGAATAAAATTGTAATAC
>NC_051415.1:219038-219164 GCF_015228065.2 Penaeus monodon
AAAAACACAATAAAAAACAATAAAAAGTATATCAGCAGCAGTCACTATGTAGCAGCAACATCACAGACCACGGGGCTTACAGATCATTTTTGTACGGGAAACATAACAGGTAGCACAAGCAGGGTT
>NC_051415.1:219264-219552 GCF_015228065.2 Penaeus monodon
GGCTGCGAAGAACAAGTGGCAGGACGCTCCAGTCGTCGCCACCTGCTGCTGACTCTCTGCCATCTGCCTTCTCTTCCTGTGACCTCGCCCTCAGCCTGGTGACAACCTGCCACGACAGGTGCATTGGGCAAACAAAGCTAGCAGCTAGTAGCTGGCTCATTGCTGATCCACGCTCAGGGGATGGCAGGTTGCAGTAATGAGCGTTCTCCCATACCGAAGCCACAGTGTATAAGATCGCCATGGGGTCCACAGCAGCAATACGGCATCGTTCTAATGTGGATCAGATGA
>NC_051415.1:219640-220306 GCF_015228065.2 Penaeus monodon
ACAACCACTACCCCCAGCTGCGAATCACTACCAGTTCGGAAGGGTATGATCTGGAAGCCAAACCACCATGCCTTACTGGTGCCTGCCGTTCCTAATTACTAAAGAACCAAGAGTAAGCTCAGGGGTGGCTTTCATATTGTGGTCAACAGCTTTCCATGTCATTTCTCTTACCCTTTGAGTACAGTGACCGCCAGCATCCTTGGCAGCAGTGAGGTCTAATGATGACTCCAAGGTGACCTGCAGCGTCTGTGATTTCGTCATGCAAATAGGAAAGGTGCATTCATGCACCTGCGAACAGGTAGGAGAGGTGGTTACAACACTTCGATGAAAAGCAAGATTATGCCAATCTCACATATCCCACGCTGCCACCAAATTTATGGCGTAGCAAATGGCTACAACTGTCCGAGTTCAACACTGGGTAGCGTCGTGGCACGAGCGACAAGGCGTACGGATTACCCACCAACACAGCAAGTATTATGATAGGGACAATTACTTATCACATACAGGTGTATGTTTCTTATATGTACTATTTTGTAGCTTATGCATCGTAACACCAATTCTTAATTAACTTGAATTCTCATTACATCGTTCATTGTCCATAATATACTGCAAAGTAAGGGAATACGCATAGGGGAATGAATATCATTAGCCTATTAAAAACTTGTT
>NC_051415.1:220376-220471 GCF_015228065.2 Penaeus monodon
GTAATATCAACAGCAGTCACTACGCGGCGGCACATGTACAGACACTGGGGCAGATTATTGTCGGGAATACAATCAAAGGTAGCAACAATCAGAGT
>NC_051415.1:220570-220695 GCF_015228065.2 Penaeus monodon
GGCTGCGCGGACGAGTGGAGGAGCTCGTCGTCGCCGCTGCTGTCTGACTCTGCCGTTGCCTTTCCTCTCTCCTGCGACCTCGAACGCCAACTCAGCGACGACAGGGCATTGGCAAACAAGCTAGG
>NC_051415.1:221036-221319 GCF_015228065.2 Penaeus monodon
ATAAGCGTTGAACCAAAAAGGGCCGAGCAAAAGGCGCTGTTTATCCCACGCCCCCCCACCTCCCGCGGGAAACAGGCTTAAAGTGCTCGGTTGGTCGCCGCACTTTCATCGAAGGACACGGCGGCCTCCGCACCCTACTCCAGACCCTCCGTAATGAGGTACTCCGACAGCAGATCCTTCGAACAGAACTGGCACTTTCTCCTTCGGCAGTGCTCGATATTTACATACATTTACAAAGATGTGCATTATATCTTCATTTATATCCATTTCTCACACAAGACAT
>NC_051415.1:221737-221851 GCF_015228065.2 Penaeus monodon
TATTGTGTGAGGAAATGGATATAAATGAAACGATTAATGCACATCTTTGTACATGTATGTATATCGAGCACTGCCGAAGGAGAAAGTGCCAAGTTCATTTTAATTTTGGATCAA
>NC_051415.1:221922-222600 GCF_015228065.2 Penaeus monodon
TCCAATACAACCACCTCCCCCCAGCTGCGACTCACTATCAGTTCGGAAGGGTATGATCTGGAAGCCAAACCACCTGCCTTACTGGTGCCTGCCGTTTCCTAATTACTAAAGAACCAAGAGTAAGCTCAGGGTGGCTTTTCTTGTGGTCACCGCTTCCATTTTATCTTCTCCTACCCTTGAGTACCAGTGCCCGCAGCATCCCTGGCAGCAGTGAGGTCTAACTGATGACTTCCAATGGACTGCATGCGTCTGGTGATTCGTCATGCAAATAGAAAGGTGCATTCATGCCCTGCGAAAAGGTAGAGAGGTTGGTTACAAACACTTCGATGAAAGCAGAATTAATTGCCAATCTCACATATCCCACCATTGCCACCAAATTTTATGGCTGTAGCAAATGGCTAAAAACTGTCCGAGTTCAATTCTGGTAGCGTTCGTGGCACGAGCGACAAGGCGTACGGATTACCCACAACACAGCAAGCAGTATGATAGACAATTACTTATCACATACAGGTGTCTGTTCTTATATGTACTATTTATGTAGCTTATGCATTCTTAACACCAATTCTTAATTAACTTTGAATTCTCATACATCGTTCATTGTCCATATTATACTGCAAAGTAAGGGAATACGCATAGGGGAATGAATACTCATAAGCCTATTTAAAAATTGAAATAATG
>NC_051415.1:222665-222759 GCF_015228065.2 Penaeus monodon
GTAATATCAACAGCAGTCACTACGCGGCGGCACATTACAGACACTGGGCATACAGATTATTGTCGGGAAACATCACAGGTAGCACAATCAGAGT
>NC_051415.1:223209-223494 GCF_015228065.2 Penaeus monodon
ATAAGTGTTTGAACAAGAAGGGCTCGAAGTACAGCGCTGGTTATCGCCACGCCCCCCACCTCCCGGGGACACATGCTTAAAAGTGCTCGGTTTGGGGCCGCACTTTTATCCGAAGGACACGGCGGCCTCCGCCCCTCCGCCAGACCCTCCGTAAGCGTTACTCCGACCGCAGATCCTCCGAACAGAACTTGGCACTTTCTCCTTCGGCAGTGCTCGATATACATACATTTACAAAGATGTGCATTAAATCTTTCATCTATATCCATTTCCTCACACAATACATTC
>NC_051415.1:224777-225078 GCF_015228065.2 Penaeus monodon
AAGCGTTTGAACAAAAAGGGCTCGAAGCACAGGCGCTGGTTTTTTCGCCCCGCCCCCCCCCACCTCCCGGGGACAATGCTTAAAAGTGCCCGGGTTTTGGGGGCCGCACTTTCATCCCAAGGGGCACGGGGCCCCCCGGCCCCCCCCTCCCGACCCTCCGTAATGACGTTTCCCGACCGCCCCGATCATTCCGAAAAGAATTTGGGACTTTCTCCTTCGGCAGTGCCGATAAAATACCCTTTTTCCCAAAATTTTGGGGATTTTATCTTTTATTAATCCCCTTTCCTCACACAATTTAATT
>NC_051415.1:225114-225178 GCF_015228065.2 Penaeus monodon
CCGCTGTGTCTCTCGCCTTCTTTTCTGTCCCCAAATTTTCTCCTTTTTTCCGGACCCCCTTTTT
>NC_051415.1:225520-225840 GCF_015228065.2 Penaeus monodon
ATGTATTGTGTTTTGGAAAGGGGGAAAGGGTATAAATGAAAGAAAATGCACCTCTTTGTAAAAAATTTTGTATATCGAGCACCGCCGAAGGAGGGAAAATGGGCCCAAATTCCTTTCGGAAGGGTCTTCGGTCGGAAAATAAAATTTCCCCTTTTAAAGGAGGGTTGGGGGGAGGGGGCGGAGGCCGCCCTGTCCTTCGGATGAAAGTGCGGCCCCAAAAACCCAGCACTTTTAAGCATGGTCCCCGGGAGGTGGGGGGGGCCTTTGGGGATAAACCCCGCGGGCCCGTGCCGAGCCCTTTTTTTTTTCAAAAAGCTTTT
>NC_051415.1:226417-226509 GCF_015228065.2 Penaeus monodon
ACTCTGATTGTGCTACCTGTGATGTTTCCCGGACAATAATCTGCCCCAGTGTCTGTAATGTGCCGCCGCGTAGTGACTGCTGTTGATATTAC
>NC_051415.1:226575-226816 GCF_015228065.2 Penaeus monodon
CATTATTACAATTTTTAAATAGGCTAATGAGTATTCATTCCCCTATGCGTATTCCCTTACTTTGCAGTATAATATGGACAATGAACGATGTATGAGAATTCAAAAGTTAATTAAGAATTGGTGTTAAGAATGCATAAGCTACATAAATAGTACATATAAGAACAGACACCTGTATGTGATAAGTAATTGTCTATCATAATACTTGCTGTGTTGTGGGTAATCCGTAACGCCTTGTCGCTCG
>NC_051415.1:226868-227258 GCF_015228065.2 Penaeus monodon
GCCATAAAATTTGGTGGCAGCGGTGGGATATGTGAGATTGGCAATTAATTCTGCTTTTCATCGAAGTGTTTGTAACCAACCTCTCTACCTTTTCGCAGGGCATGAATGCACCTTTCCTATTTGCATGACGAATCACCAGACGCATGCAGGTCACATTGGAAGTCATCAGTTAGACCTCACTGCTGCCAGGGATGCTGCGGTCACTGGTACTCAAAGGGTAGGAGAAGATAACATGGAAGCGGTTGACCACAAGATGAAAGCCACCCCTGAGCTTACTCTTGGTTCTTTAGTAATTAGGAAACGGCAGGCACCAGGTAAGGCAGGTGGTTTGGCTTCCAGATCATACCCTTCCGAACTGGTAGTGAGTCGCAGCTGGGGGGAGGTGGTTGT
>NC_051415.1:227358-227556 GCF_015228065.2 Penaeus monodon
AACGATGCGTATTGCTGCTGTGGACCCCATGGAGATCTTATACACTGTGGCTTCGGTATGGAGAAACGCTCATTACTGCAACCTGCCTGCAATCCACCCTGAGCGTGGATCAGCAATGAGCCAGCTACTAGCTGGCTTAGCTTGTTTGCCAATGCACCTGTCGTGGCATTGGTTTGCACCAGCTGAGGTCGAGGTCAC
>NC_051415.1:227733-227851 GCF_015228065.2 Penaeus monodon
AACCCTGCTTGTGCTACCTGTGATGTTTCCCGGACAATGATCTGTAAGCCCCAGTGTCTGTGATGTGCTGCTACATAGTGACTGCTGCTGATATTACTTTTATTGTTTTTTATTGTGT
>NC_051415.1:227895-228175 GCF_015228065.2 Penaeus monodon
TCAGTATTACAATTTTATTCATTCCCCTATGCTTATTCCCTTACTCTGCAGAATAATATGGATAATGAACGGTGTATGAGAATTCAAAAGTTAATTAAGAATTGAAGGTGTTAAGAATGCATAAGCTACAAAAATAGTACATATAAGAACAGACATCTGTATGTGATAAGTAATTGTCTATCATACTGCTTGCTGTGTTGTGGGTAATCCATGATGCCTTATCGCTCATGCCATGAATGTTACCAGTGCTGAACTAGGACAGTTGTAGCCATTTACTACA
>NC_051415.1:234898-235095 GCF_015228065.2 Penaeus monodon
TAATCATATTTAAACAAAAATGTATAATCTTTTCGGAAGAGAAAGCACTCTAAATAGCGTGAAAATGAAGCTTGAAAGCTTCGTTGTTGAAGACTCACTTATTTTAAGATGACAGGGTGAAAGCAGAATTAAAAATCAAAAGCATAGAGGCTCAGACTTGAGGATGGAAAGAAGAAAGCCGGAAGAGGCCAACGCAC
>NC_051415.1:235180-236188 GCF_015228065.2 Penaeus monodon
GCATCATATTGAAAATGAATAGGAATATTTATCCATTTCTGCATATAAGTCACGAAGAAAAACACACCACAGAAACATAAAACAACAGTTAGGCAACAAATAAGAAATACTCATTAAACGAACTTGGAGAACAACGCGAAAGAAGGTGGAAATGCGGAATAGAAAGAGGGGAGAGGCGCGGGGGGTGGTAAGGCAGGGCCAGCACCGGAGAGCAATAAATGAGAGTGGGAGGGCGTGGAAGGCCCCGGCAGATGGCAGCACTGGCGGTGGTCTGGCTGTCATAGGAAGCAGAAGATGGGAAAAAATTAGTTCGTCTGCACCTCCTCGACAACTGAGTTTCGGCGAAAGCGATGTGGAGGAGAGAGCTAGAAATGGATGGTAGATATAAAATTATGTTATATAAACTCGATAGGCTTACGTGTCTCTCGATTGATGGATCATATTTACTGATATAATCCTTCAAATGCTCTTACCTAAACGAAAAGGATCCCGGCTCCTTCTTCACCAAAAGAAAAGGAAAATGTTTCTGAGAAAAATGTACTTTCATTTCCTTGATGGGTCTTCGCAGACGGATGCCCCGCACATGCCATTGGGAGAAATGAATGCGAGCGTCGTCCAGCGATCATATAGACTGTATTTGCAGGCGGAGTGGAAGCCGGGGGGACCGAGGGGACACACGAGTGTGTGTGCGTATCTATGCTGGAATGTGAATTAATATTGTTGTATTGATATTGTATGGCGATTACATTTTTCTAGTCATTGACTTGTTCAGTACATACCTTTGTGTGAAAATGATTAATGATTTAATCTATTCAACATTCAGCTGATTATGCTCCACTCTACTGGCTTAGTTATATTGATAATAGGCGTAATGCTAATTAGCATTTCCGGATATGGCCTTTGTCTTCCAATATTTCACAGCTGACAGGAAATTGTTAGTTAGCAGTACGGGGAGTACCCTTCTGGAAATGGAAACCGAGGCTCATATAACACTGGTCGAAGATTTGT
>NC_051415.1:236303-236786 GCF_015228065.2 Penaeus monodon
CAATCGGATATTCGACGCAGATGTGTTAATAATAACAAAATTTGTAATCCGTCATATCTTATCGACAATATTATCGTGTTAAACGTACTACTGATTTTGACTTCATTTTTCTTAATAAAGTTGGATGTCTCTCCGTGTACGAATATGTGGTAAGTTTTGGTCAGAAGAATCGGCTGGGAGGGAAGGGACGGGATGAAAGGGTCTAAAATGTTTTATGTCCTCCGAGATGGCCCATCAAGATTCTTTACTACAAGTGTTTCTAAAAGTTGCTTCCACTGATATAAATCCACACTCTTAAATCCGTCCTACAGCTCCTCTTGGATGGCTGTTATTAGTCTTAATCTGAAGATGGGCGTTTTCCGCCCTAAATATTTTCCGGTTTGGGTTAAGCGCCTCTTAATAAATTGCATACACAAAGACCAGATAGTGCAGTATAAATACAATAAAGCTGATTTAATGCAATTGCTACACTACCTTAAAACC
>NC_051415.1:238524-241745 GCF_015228065.2 Penaeus monodon
GTCCGTGCGTTCACTAGGGCAGTGCACACCGTGCGTTTCGTGGCGAAATCCAGTGAACCAAGATCGAGAGAATACAAGGTCAACTCAAGCGTATGTTGTGACGTCATCAGATGTGGAGCCCACACAGAAAATGGTGAAAACGTAAGTGAAAATGTTAAGTAAAAGAGAAAACGTACAGGCACCACAGAGTTTCTGGGAGACTTACCTATTTCATGTTCTGCAACTGTTAAAAAGGTGGTTCCATTTTGGAAAATTACTCCTGTGGTTTATCTTTTATATATTAAATTAAGAAATCAAATTCCGTAAAGTATGTGCCTAGGCAATTTAAAGGTTAATCTTTGTGTAGAGGGCAAACAAGCATCTAAGTCTATGAATCCATTTACCACAAACAATTATCTCAATGTTTATGAAGAAATGATTTGCCAAACTTAAAGGATATGGCATGAATTATCGATGATATGAGGATTACCTGCTGAAGAATAACATGCCATTGGCCAACTCTCATGGCTGAGTACACTTGTTACAGGTACTGAATACACCTATAATATCATATTATATTACTAATTGAAGAATAAACATTGTAGACTATCAAGAAAAAAACTTTAAAATTAGATTTATTTTGGAATTTAGATTGCATAACAAGGTTTGAATCGAATAAAATGCAAAAGTCATTTCATATTTTATTTCACTTCACCAATTTACCTAATTTATTTTTTTTACTTTTTTTCGGCGAGTTCGACAAGTTCCTGTTTAAAACTCGCAACCGAAAATACAGTCTGCATTTAACAAAAAAATTCACAACATCACATGGTAGTTTCACATATTTGCAGATTTCTGTACACACTCTGGATTTGACCTCATCCTTTAAGGATATGTCTCCATGGTAACAATTTAAAAAAAAATCCATTTGCTGCAGTTCTTTGAAAAAATCTACTGATGGTGACTTTAATCCGTTATCTATTTGACATATGAAATCTATCCAGGACTCCTTTTCTATCATTTCCCTGGCAAGAAAGTTGTACTGAGGAAACTTCTTATAAATGAAACCCCCAACATACCTTAGTGCTTCATTCTCAATACAGTTCTCTAGAGTGTCTTTGGACTCTTCTAAGGCAATATCATACCCTTCACCCTCTTCATCCACGTCTAAGTCTAGTGTTGCAAAAAGCATAGAGGACACCATTAGTTCAGAGTTTAAATCTGAATTATCAGATGACTTCTTTTCTGCACTTTCATCAGAAAAGGGTGATCCTGTTAAATTTATATAATTATTTACACTCTGAATATTATGGTGTCTTCCAAATAGCTTGTTTATTCTGCCCACAAGGAAAGATCTTAATCTATGCCTAAAGTGCACAGGGGATGGATGTTGATGTACAATGCCCATTTGCCTAATACAACCAAAAAAGTGTTCAAGTCCATTTTGATTAAGTAAGTCATGATATATTTAACATTATATCGCTGACTTACCATTGCAAATAAGCTGCTTAAAGAAGTACATGATAGAATGATGCCCTTTTGAAATGGATAGAGGCTACCCTTTTCACCAACCCGCATGTTTTTGGCTGTAGTCAGCATTTCTGAGAGAATTTGATTTTGGTATTCCAAATGAATGCCATATGTAGCTTTTGCTTTTTTGATATCATTTGGCGTTCTAGAATTGAATAGGTCAAACCAAGAATCAACTAATGAAATAAAATTGCTTGTGTCCTGCCAATCTTTGCTCTTAAGAAGATTTTGTTGACCAAAATACTGCAAAGGTTTTGCAATTGTGTTTGACATCAGCTGAGCAGCCAATTTGACATTCATTCTGCTGACTCCTTTAACATCCAAGTGCTTGTATGATATTTCATGGGCTGTCTTTAGATCTGATTCACTTCTCATCACAAGCTCTCGAACACTGCCGCTAGTGATGTTCCTGAAGGGACTGTTGAGAGTGAAACTGTGGTCGATAAAGTTGTTTCTTATGAGCTTTAGTAAATGAGGAGCATCAGCAAAAACATAAATTTGTCTATCTGGATGAGCTGGATTTTGGAAGCTGGTATTATTCATATCAATGCCTAGATTGTTCCACAGTTTAACATTGGTGGGGCCAAGATCATTAACCATTGCTACTATTATCATTCCAGCATCTTCTAATTTAAGTACAAGATCAAATAATACAGCTTTTGACATGTCAGTATCGAAGTTATAATAGATAAGCTGTTTCCAGTTACTGGTTAAACCCCTGATCATAACACACTGAACTTTGCGTTCTGGAGCATACACAGTGTCTGTAGCTTTATCATATGCCACTCTTGAGATACACTTGTTTCATCAAAGGACAAAACACACAGCCTCTCAAATTCTGACATAGTATCAGCTTTATGTCTTAGAATGTGCATTATTGATGTTAATGGACCTGGTTCAACATTAAGTTTACCTACCCACCGATTAATAGTCGCTATTGATGGCAAAGGGATAATGTTTTTGTTTCTCAAATAACAGTAAGCATTAGTGCTCAAACTTCTGGTGAATTTCACTGCTTATCTTTAGCACCAAAAATGTTGTGTATTGGTAGCCATGGCTCAGAGACCACAATCTGCTCACCACCCGCAGTTGAGACGTGGGATGCTGCAAAAAATCACTGTTTACAATTTTGCAGAAGTATATATGGGGAAAACCCCAAGTATTACAAGATCGCTTTTCATCACTGACTTTGAATCACTTATTTATTCATTGCACAGATAAATTTTGCATACTAACCTCTGTCAGTGGAAGACCTGGTGTGAGTTGGCTGACTTGCATCAGAGATCACAATCTGCTCACCACCTGCAGTCCAGACGTGAGATGCTGCAAAAAATCACTGCTTACAATTTTGCAGAAGTATATATAGGGAAACCCCAAGTATTACGAGATTGCTTTTCATCACTGACCTTGAATCTCTTATTTATTAATTTCACAGATACATTTTGCATACTAACCTCTGTCAGTGGAAGATCTGGTGTGAGTTGGCTGACTTGACATTGGCTCTCCACCTGTAGTCGAGACGTGGGATGCTGCAAAAATAGATTTCTTACTTTACCGATTACTATTTCCTTATCTCAATGATATAATTTATTATGTCACCGGTGGTAAAAAAAAATTGGTCGAAAGGTATGGCATAATAAAATATACAGCTAATAACAAGGAAAATCGTGATCTAATGATAATTGCTTACGAGATGTACTCACCATAGTAGA
>NC_051415.1:243254-243746 GCF_015228065.2 Penaeus monodon
ATTAGAGTTTTCCAAAAGTTTAAATATATATTTTTTTTGCTGTAGTCTTTAAGGTTTTATCTTTTTGTCTGTTTTGTGCCTTAAAATAATAGTCTTTATTTGTTAAATCTTTGTACGTAAAGGCTTTTGTTTTGTAAATATATAGTAAAGGCAAGTTGCATTTAAGTTATTATTGCTCTAGCTCAATTCTGTAAATGTCAGGAAATATATATATGTAGTGTTTAATGTTTATCATTTCATTTGTTAGACATTCATGCCTTGACATGGAAATGTTTATTTGTTAATTCTTTGTATGTAATGGCAGTCATAACAAATTATTTTCCTTTAGCTTTTGGAAGATTCAGTACACCATATGCTCAGGTGCTTAAACATCAGGATAAGTTCAGATTGTGATATAGTGTAAACAGAAGTTTCAAATGTTTTAAATAAATACATTTTATTATTTTTGATAAATACATTTAATTTAATTTACCCGCAAATACAACATGAAGT
>NC_051415.1:244284-244883 GCF_015228065.2 Penaeus monodon
TATTAGACATGGATTATGGTACATATGACTTACAATATACAATCGTTGAGTTTTTAAAACTTTCAGTAAAGAATATATAAATAACTATACTCGCATCAATGCAATACAAGGGTGAAAGATATTTTATATACACAAAAGAAAAAGAAAAATCAAGCAGCATGAAAAGGAAAGAAATACATAAGTGATCTATCACAGTACTTATAAAGGTACAGTATATTGTTTCAAATATTTTATGAGCTATGAAAATAAGTATCATATTCAAAAGAAAATGAAATGTGCAAAAAAAGACAAATATAAGGCAGCATTACTTCCAAACATACAAACAGTTTGATGCAAGAAACAAAAATTAAGATACAAGTTTCATTATGCAAGAAGATTTGCCAATTCATCTCGTTTTGTAAAGGCTTCCTCTCTTTCCACTTCTGGAATACCTTCTTCATATGGAACCTCTGGCTTAGGTTCCAAAACAATGTCTTAGTTCTGCTTGACTAAAGTTTTTCCTTAAGTAAAATAAAATTATGTAGTACACGGGAAGCTGTAATGACTATTGAAATTCTGTCAAGTCTAGTCATATCTAGGTATTTTAATCTTCGGAATAA
>NC_051415.1:245004-245432 GCF_015228065.2 Penaeus monodon
CCATACATACCAAAATTATAATAAAGTATTAATGCTAAAGTACATGATGTATCGCCTCTTAGCATGATTGTTGGTAGACGCATTCTGAAGTGAGACTTGAATTCCTCCTCGCTGTATAGGGGCACAATGTTTTCTGCATAAGCACCAACTCTGACTGGATTCCGGACCCTATGTCGTCTCTGTGCAGCTTCCTCTGCTCCCCATAGATCATTTTCTAAAGCAACTATTAAAGCTGCGTCTAAAATGGGATCGTCTAATTCATCTAAAAGGACAGCAACTCCCGCAACACGCCTAGCAGCGTCGGCCATATTGGTATGTTTGTTTACAGTAATCAGCTGAGAGGCGTTTCGCGTGGCGAAACCGTTCACTCTGACCGTTTTGGGCCTGTGCAAGGCGCACCGTGCGGAAAGGCTCTAGTGAACGCGCGG